>NW_020221187.1:3339-8797 GCF_003070985.1 Temnothorax curvispinosus
CACACACACACACACACACACACACACACACACACACACACACACACGCACATACATATATTCATACATATATATATATATATGTGTGTGTATATATATATATACATATTTTACAACAATGCGCAAGTACTGTTTCAATGCTATCATAAAGTATATTGACTTGTCAGCATAAATTTATTACTTTTATATTATTGCTAATAAATAATGATATTATTTGGATTTATGTATAAAAATTTTGGTTTTAAAATAGATTGAACTTTAGTATATTAAACAACTTTAATGCAATGTAGATACATTTGTCATCATTTACATGACTTCAAGAAATATGATCTTTTGCTTTAAATATCCTTTTTATTTTGCATTATCATTTTTTTATTAGTGCTGGTCTACAACTTTGCTTTAAAGGATATTTAAGCTCTAAGTCGTAAGAAATTGACCAATCACAATGGAATGTGAGGAGAATACTCGATTGTGATTGGTCAATTCCTTACGGCTTAGAGCATAAATACCTTTAAAAGCAAGGTTGTAGACCAGCACTTAAGCCTTTTGCTCTATTAGAATTAATCTGGTCTTTCATATCTTCAAGAATTTCCTATGGAAATATATCCCAAAATATTATAGATTTTCTTTAAGAAAACAATTTTTGGCTTTACAATTATGTTATAATACAGAATCATACTGTACCTTATTGGATGTAATATTTTTAATATCAAAATGTGGTAATGAAAGAATAACATGCATAGCATGCTAAATCTTGTTTTAAAACTTCTCTGCTTAAGTTGCCTTCAATATTGAGGAAAGTGGTTTCCGATTTTGCCTATTGGATTGCCGACTTTTATTGCCACCAATAGTTATGAGCAGCTTGGGCTGCATTCGGGGAGCGCGCTATTAGCGCTATTTGCTTATTCTATCCTTGTTTTACATTTAATAAGCGATAAAGATAGAATGATACAATAGCGCTAATAGCACGCTCTCCGAATGCAGCCTTCGTGACAACAGTTGTCCTCTTACGAACCGAAAGTATAATAGGTTGTCGGAAACCACAGGGCAACGTGATGGAAACAGTTTCCGCTTAGAATTTTAATCCGATAAGTTGCCAATATAATCTAGCGACATTTTTAAGGAAACCGTTGCTGTTGAAATGTCGCTTAAAAAAGGATTCCTCTGTCTGGAAGGTTTTGTAGGAGTAGGTTATTCCCTTCTACAGAAATTTATTATACATATATATATATATACACAAAGGTGTCCCAATATTGCTGATTACGGTTAATAAAGTGGATAAAAGATGAAATTCTCTGATGAAAATGTCTTACAAACTTTTCGATGTGATAGTAATTTAATTATGGTTATTTTTTTATTGAAGCATGGCCTCGACGGTACGTACATTAAAATTCAGTGCGAGGAAAGACCAACTGCGTGATGATAAATTAACAACGCATAGTCAACGCCACTATTGGCTCTACACCGCGCTGAATTTTAATATACCGCCATGCTTCAATAATTAACCATATTATATATTAACTATCGAATCGAAAACTTTATTTGACATTTTCGTTTTAGATTCATTGTATCCTCTATCCACTCTAATATTAACTTGATCGCTATGGGCCAAAGCACATATGACAGTCGTAGTCGTGGACGTAAGTAACGCACAAGCTTTGGCGTATCCTGATTTGTCAGGTCGAGGACTACGACCGTCGTATATCGCTACGCCATGTTATGTGCTTTGGCGGTTTTATTGGGATATTGTAGGATATATTGGGCAGTGTTAAAAAGTGACTAATAATTTTAGGCCAGTATTCATAGTCAGATTTTATTTCAAGACTGTCTTAAATAATTGGCGACGAGAAGATTCGGTTGCGCCCCCGGCGGAACTACTGTAAATCAGACACTTTTGTCCCAAATAATTATTGCACTGCGGGACACAACAATGTGTATTAATGATACGCCTCTTTTTCTCGTGTTTTGCTTCCCATGTCGCAAGTGCAAGTTACTAGCACAGCAGGATACAGTGTATGACTTATGACGTTTTCGATTTGCTACTCGACCCGACTCGGGTCGCATCAATGGACGTGGAATACATACATAGATATAAGGAATTTTGTATTTTATTAGATGCATAATTTTTAGTTTGGCTTTCTCATAGAGGAAGCTTTTCGCGCGTAGCAATACGTTGTGGATTTAATTTGCTAATTTCCTACTCTCTCTCATCAAAATTGTGACTTTGCTATGTGCAAATTTCCAAATCGCAAATCTCAATTTGATGTGAAGCCAAGTGCAAATTTCTAATTTGCACAATTTTTTTTCCAATTTTTTCATAAAATTTACAGGTTCCAAGACGATCTTGGATATAAGACCCGACTATGAATACCGGCCTTAAAGAATTATATATGAAATAGAAATAGAAAAGACTGAAGAATATAATAAAATTAAAAATAGACCGATATCTTAAAATTTGCGGAAGTTAGAACAACCACAAACATTTCTACCAAAATTCTAAATTTTATTAAAAAAGAACCGCTTTACCGATCATCGCCAAATTCAATCTCAACCTTCCTTACATGATACTCTATCGATTAAAAAAAATGCATTCCGATATCTAAAAAATTACGGAAGTTAGAGCATAAACGGACATTATTTCTATCAAAATTCTAAATTTTATTAAAAAAGAACCGCTTTAACGATTATCGCCAAAATCAATCACAACCTTCCTTACACGATACTCTCTCGATTAAAAAAGTGGGGTTTTACAATTGACACAATGTCAAATCGATACTGACTTTTGAAATTCAAGCTACATGGTCCATATATGGACTTTCGCATATGATCTTTATAAAGCTGGATCTAATCAACCAAGACTTAAAGAATTATATATTAAATAGAAGTAGAAAAGACTGAAAAATATAATAAAATTAGAAATAGACCGATATCTTAAAATTTTCGAAAATTACATCGATACCAGGTACCACTTCACACGGGAATGCATCGAGGAAGGAACCATAAACGTGAAATATATTCCAACGGAGGAAATGACAGCGGACTCCCTATAACCAAAGGACTGTTTGGGCCAAAGCAGTTTGAATGCAGAAAGCAAATGGGATTAAAAGACTGATTTTTTTTACTAAATAACATTCGTTTATGTGGGAATGTTGAGAAAGTAAACTCATTTTATTTATATAGTAGCATACATGCAATCAACACTCGCTCTAGATTGATCAATCGATTGCATACTCTCTATGTTGATTCTCGATTCTTGTATAAGTTACACTAAATGGAATATATTTTTCATTCGCCATTAGTACACGAAGCACGCCGCATTATCTTTTTATCTCTGCATAAAATCCTGCACCATCATTTATCATTAGCACCCATAAGTCCTGGGGTCCTATTAAGCCGTGATGAGACTACGGATTGGGATTGAGATTATATTGAAATTTAATTAATTAGAGCAAAGTTCACTAAGGCGCGGGTCCAATGGAGATCCGTAAACCTAACCCTAACCGTAAGACCGTAACCGTAAAAGTTGGTTAATTTGAACTTTTACGACCGCGGTTATGGTAACGAAGAGAGGTTAGATTCAGAGTTGCATTCAGAACGGGTGTGAGGTTATATGTTTATAATTGTTGAGAAATGTGTTCTAATAGCAAATTAAGATATTTATTTATGTTATGTCTATTGTATATTATAACAGAGAGTTTTAATGTAGCTGTTATCCAAAGTTTATTAATAAAGATACAATGTGAAATACATAATAAGATTGTTATTTAATGAATCATTTAAAATAAAAAAATAATAAACATTTTGCAAAATATATGTCGTTCTGAATAGTTAATATTTTCGCGAGTTGTACAATTAAAATGATCCTCTCGTAATATAATGTTTCTTGCCACGAAACTGCGCCTTCTGGAGTACTCGGCAAGCGTGTCACGTAAGGTAACATTCTTGCGTGTAGCATTATTAGCTCCCATTCTTCTCATTTCCTAAAGATGATATTCTCTTCGCATTGTCTCCACTGTCCAGATATGACATTCCCATTGTCGTCCCATGTATCAGCGTAATTTGGAGGACAGTACGTAGCATTTTCTGATTTTGAGATTAATTCTGACATCCGGAGGAAGTTATGAAGGCACAATCCTGCACACACAATCCATTCTGCAGTATCAACATGTGCAATAATTGTTGATCGGAAGATTCGCCAACGACTGGCCAAAATGCCAAAAGAGTTTTCGATAACACGACGTGCTCGAGAAAGAAGGTAATTGAAAGTTTTATGTGTCTTGTCCAATTTAGTTCCAGGATATGGTCGCATAATATAGCTTTTCAAAGGAAACCCTTCTTCTGCAACCATATAATATGGAAACTTTGTGTCGGTTTCTGGTAAGCAGCTAGCTATCGTCAGGTATTTCCAGTTTGTTGTCATCAAGACCTATTCCAAAAGCTGATTCTTTAAAGACTCCTCCGTCACTTTGTGAACCATCAAAAGCACCAACATCAACAAGAGTAAAAATGTAGTTAGCATCACAAACTGCCATTAACACAATGCTGAATGTTTTTTTTATAATTGAAGAAACTGATCCCAGTATTGTAAGGAGCTTGTACAACGATGTGCTTTCCATCAATTGCCCCGAAACAATTCGGCATATTCCGCAACTCTTGGAAATCTCGTGAGTACCTTCTGAAATCGTCAGCAGTAGGTCTTGGCAAACATATAGGCGATAACTTGTCCCATATAATCTTGCAAGTGTCACGGATAACTTTGCTCACAGTTGATTTTGACACATAAAAGTTCCATGCAACAGTTTGCATACTGCAACCATGAGCAAGATAACTATAAAATAAAATATTCGTGTTATAATAGTTTAAAAAACACAACAAATTATTGAAAGTATTACAAAATATACTTACTACAAAGTAATACATAATCAATGTTCCGGCGACAGAGGCTCTCAAATACTTCTTTTTATCAGAGACTCTTGCACTAATTCTGATAGTCTTTCGAATTGTGAAGAAAAACTGTTCATCGTCATTGTTTTTCATAAACTGAAAGAGAGTATGAAAATGGCTTTTTTGCTTCCGCTGTAATAACATTGGCCGAACCCAATATTTTCGTTTAATCTTTTTCTTCTTTTTCCGCAATAACTGCAGAATTATCGCAATTAAGTTAATAGCCACAAGAACTGTTTTTCTAACATGGTAAATTATCCATTATAGCGAAATTTTTGCACTTTGTAACAGTTAACACAGAGGTTAGAATCGACGCAAACACGAATTTGCGTTATGGATTTTACGGTTCTTTATGTTACGTTTCGTTACGATTATGGGCTGTCATTGTAGACGATAGGAGGCGATTTATTACGGTTACGGTCTTACGGTTAGGGTTAGGTTTACGGATCTTCATTGGACCCGCGCCTTAACGCCGTAACGGCCGTAACCAATACGTTTCTTGTGCGTTGGCTCA
>NW_020221188.1:0-1939 GCF_003070985.1 Temnothorax curvispinosus
CGTTAAGCGTCGCTATGTCGATATATCGACACAGTTAACGAAAATTCTATTCTGCAACTCATTGAAACGATAAATGTCGATATAAGTGTCGATAAATTATCGAATTTTATCGTTAGTGTATCGAGGGGTACAAGACCCCTCGATAGCTGATAGCGACACAATTGCAGCGTCAAGTCGACCGTCGACCGCAACCACTATCATAGTATTTCCGGATTGAGGCACGGGACGGCGAGGAAAACGAGAAGGTAATCCTTTTCTATTCTTTAATAATAAATTCAATATTGTACATAAATGTAATAATAAAGCCAACGAAAACATTAAGACAAACATTTTATATATTTTTATACTTTTTATCTTCTAATACCATTGCTACAAAAATATATTTTAAGGTTATATTCAAAATGTTAAAAACATTTTCAGAATGCTTGTAATTGATTTTTAGCTACTCTTAACTGATTATTTTTTAGAAAACTTTATAACAAAGTAGCTTTTTAAACATAATATGGAATATTTCTCTTGTTGCAGCATTTTACAAACTGGTCCTCTACCATCCTCTGTGATTTCTCTTAAACATCTCCATTTCTAATCTGGTATCAGAAACCAGATTACAGGCAGAAATTGTATGCCTTTCCTGTCGTCGTCATTGCCGTAAAAAGCAAGGCTTATTGCTGCAGTCGGGTAAGTAATTATTTATTTGTTAATTATTTTATACTAACACTGCGTTTCGATATTTACAACCAGTACTGAAAATCTATACTTTACGTCACGTACACTATAAATTTTCTGTTTTGGCAGTGAATATCGAAAGGCAGTCTGAGAAATAACGTAAAAATAATGTACGTTATACCGTAAAATCGAAAAACATACTTTTCACAATTATAAAGTATACTTTATAATTGTGAAAAGTATATTTACAAGACAATTACATTAATGTTATTGTCTTGTAAATTAATTTTGCCAAAACGTCGTCTGTCATGATTTTTTTATGTTGAGTTCAGATTTTAATTTTTACATAAAATTAATTGAATCGTACTATTAATTATTTCTTTATGTATTTTAGTTTTTATTTTTTCTTGTTTTTATTATCTAGTTAGATGGCTGAAGCATATTTGGTGTGGGATTTATTTATTCTCCAAGAAAGAGTAAGGAGGGTTGAACGACGAATTGAGAGAAGAATTTTGCGAGATGCTCAGAATCCATTCGAGTTACCACACAATGAATTTCTTTCAAAATTCAGAGTTTCTCAAGAAATAGTGATGCATATTGTGGATGTATTAAGGAATGATTTGATGACAATACGCATAAATGGTTTGAGTGCGGAGATTCAAGTGTTGACAGCAATCAATTTTTATGCTAATGGCAGTTATCAAAGGCCAGTTGGCAATCAGTGTGAACTTGTTATAAGTCAACCTTCTACTAGTCGTTGTATACGCAGAGTAACCCATTTCATGAATGTATATCTATTGCGACGATGGATCCTATTTCCAATGACAGTGCAAGAAAGAACTGCAGCAAGAAATAAATTTTTACATGCTCCACAACCGTTTCCTGGTTGTATTGGAGCAATAGATTGCACACACGTAAACATTATAGCACACATTCACGATGAAGCGTATATGAACCATCATGGTAACCATTCCTTGAATGTCCAAGCAGTAAGTATAATTCATAAGATTTATATTACTTTTGTTTTATATTTTATATTTACTTTTAACTCTCTCTCTCTTTTTCTCTCTCTCTCTCTCTCTCTTTCTCTCTCTCTCTCTCTTTCTTTCTCCCCGTGTGTTCATACGTGTGATTATGAATATTTTTTATAGATAGTAGATCCAGATTTAAAAGTTTTAAATATAAATGCAAGATATCCAGGAGCACGGAATGATGCATACATATGGAATACTTCAGCTATTAAACGCGCAATGGAATTTCATTATAACCGTGG
>NW_020221189.1:0-3107 GCF_003070985.1 Temnothorax curvispinosus
CAACTACAAAGAAAATGCTACAATTTCCTTTTTTTAAAAATTCATTTTGTTAAAGTCGGGTGCCCACTTCACGGAACTATTCGTATTCGGAGCAATAAAAGTAATAGGAAACAGCTTTTGGTCATACGCAAAAACGCTGTAAACTATGCATTATGAACATTTATGCTGGTATAGTTATGTTTGCCACTTGTTAAGAATGGTTTCTAATTTCCAATAAAATATGATGCTTATCATCTATCTCATTGTTCAAGCAGTTATCCAGTAGGTATTCCTGGAAGGAAAACATTCTTATGTTACTGGTTTCCTGTAGACGCATCCGCTTTTGTTTCTGCACCTTTGCTGTCTTTCTCTTCTATAAATGTACATTCTCTTCTTTCTGTGAAACAGGTGAAGTTTATGTACTCGACGATGGCGGGGAAGTGGATCTGGATTTAGGTAATTACGAACGTTTCCTGGACATCACTCTTCACAAGGACAATAACATAACGACTGGAAAAATTTATCAGTACGTTATTACGAACGAGAGACGAGGAGACTACTTAGGCAAAACAGTACAAGGTTACAAGTTTATTTATAATATTGCAGATATCTAATGAGTACGATGAGTTACATAAGCTAATGAAAAGCAATATTTCGTTTCTTATTGTTAGTGGTGCCCTATATCACCGATGCTATTCAGGAATGGGTGGAAAAAATCGCGAATCAATCTGTAACAAAAGATGGAGCTATACCAGAGGTATAGTTAATACATCAAATTATTATTAATATTATTATGTACAATTAGATAATGGCACAAGATTATTTAGATCTACGAATATAAATTTTAATAATATTCCTTAAACAATTTTTGGTAATTATCTCGGTAATTATGCATAAAAGGGGCCTCCTCTCCGATTTCAATGACCTTGATATATGTTGTCAAGGTCACCCTCCTGAGTGACCTTCAGAAGTTTTTAGCCGGCGGTCATTGTTAATTAAAAAGTTATAAACAAAAAAAGTTTGAAAAATATAGCAATTATTATAAGTACTGAGAGACATAAACGACTAATATTACGTTTTTTTTTTTAAAGCAGAGAATACTTTATTTTGCGAGAAAGTCGCTGCTTTACCAAAACACAACATTTAAAGCAGTAAATTGTTGATAAATTGAAGTCTTTTGTTAAAGTAGAGAATACTTATTTCGCGAAAAAGTCGCTGCTTTACCAAGACACAACATTTAAAGCAGTAAATTGTTGATAAATTGAAGTCTTTTTGTTAAAGCAGAGAATACTTCATTTCGCGGAAAAGTTGCTGCTTTACCAAAACACAACATTTAAAGCAGTAAATTGTTGATAAATTGTATATTGAATATATGTGAGTATTAAAAGGCATAAATGACAAATATATATGTCGAAATAGTCCACGCATATTCTTTCCACGCGAAACGAGGTGCCACATGGGTTCGTGACGCGTTTACAAGCTCGTTTAGTAGAGGTGGTATTAAAGAAGATAAAGTTAGTCGATCATCTGTGTGAATATTTGTGGCGATGTACAATAAACGAGCTTGTAAAGCGCGCCACGAACCCATGTGGCACCTCGTTTCGCGTGGAAAGTGATGTATGCGTGAACTATTTTGACATATATATTATAGTCATTTATGTCTTCAAATACTCAAAATAGCTGCTATATTTTTCAAACTTTTTTTGTTTATAACTTTTTAATTAACAATGATCGGCGGCTAAAAACTTCTGAAGGTCACTCAGGAGGTCAGGAGGGTGACCTTTTTTTTGTTGACGGGAAGGAAATCCACACGGATACCCCTTCCTGCGGGGCGAGGAGGGCGGTTATGTGGGAGTCTAACCCATTAAAACTCCGCCGGGGGTCTCTCACGGCGCTACCGCGGGGAGGCCACTCCCCGGGAACTTGAGATATCTACCATGAGCCTCCCCGCTCAGGAGGGTGACCTTGACAACATATCTCAAAGTCATTGAATTCGGAGAGGAGGCCCCTTTTATGCATAATTACCTAATTTTTATACGTATAAATTCATAATAATATAATTATTCTAATTGCATGTTAATAATTTTATAGGTGTGCATAGTGGAATTAGGAGGGACAATAGGGGATATAGATGGAATGCCGTTTGTAGAAGCATTCAGACAATTTCAACGTAGAGTGAACAGAGAAAACTTTTGCGTGGCCCATGTGTCTTTAGTGCCGCAGGTAACTGTTCCATGCTTTACGATCTTTACATTTCCATATAAATATCTCTTTTACAAGTGTGTTCAATGATAAGTGCACGAATAATTTTTACAAAACTCCGTGAGCAATTTTTACGGGACTAACTTCTTCTGAACAATTACACTGGTCGACATATCAAATGCGGATTGGGGTTCTCGAGTCATTTCCTGTAAATTTTTTACCACTGAATCCGATTCTGTCATTTTTCTATCACATCTGTAGTTTTGGAAAAAAATTGAGGATATATAATCAAATGTTAAAAAAAAAAAACGTAGGTCATTTTTTGACAAATGACAAAATAGGCGATAAAGCTGATGTGATAGAAAAATTTCACTGATAGATTCGAATTCAGCGGCCAAAAATTTTTACAGGAAATCGACTCGAGAAATCCAATCCGCATCTGTGGTATGTGTTACCAATCAGTGTTATAGAAATATGAATATCTTTTAGCCAAAATCGACGGGTGAACACAAGACCAAGCCGACGCAATCTAGTGTCAGAGAGCTACGAGGATTAGGTTTGTCGCCCGATCTTATAGTCTGTAGGTCGGAAAACCCCATTGGCGATTCCGTCAAAGAGAAAATTTCAAAATTCTGCGATGTGGCCCCGGAGCAGGTAATCATTAGAAAATATATATCTTAGTATTACAATATCGTTGCAGGATATATATTGTTATGAAAACATGAATGATTAACATATCTTTAAATTTTACGACTCGGCCAGGTTATAACTATTCACGATTTAACATCTATATATCGAGTGCCACTTCTTATGGAATATCAAGGTGTCATAGAATTCCTCAATGATCGATTGCAACTGAATATCGGAGTGCCGCGTCCGCGTTGCTTTATGCGAAAATGGCGGGATCTAGCTGAACGCGTGGATCA
>NW_020221190.1:0-1120 GCF_003070985.1 Temnothorax curvispinosus
CTCTACCGATAGAAAGTACTCATTTCGTCACGCTATTTTATTCCGATTGATACGTGCTCTCCGCAGGAAACTTAAAAAATACGCCGCTTTTCAATGAAGCTGCACTACTGTCAAAGAAACAAATATCACCAGTGTCCATAGAATCCATTAGTCGGTCATCGATCGACACTCACAAGTTATTTTGCAAGAGTTGTCTATGTCTATGTCTATATTACACCTTCCACGAAAATACTTTTTGATTCGTATCTCGTATCACAAGATGAGCAGTGAGCAGAGAACAGTGAGTCAAAATTAAAACAGGAAGTACGAACTGAGTTGTCTTTGCGGTGCCGAAGACGCGACACTAGTGTTTCACCAAGTGTTATGGAACACTGAAGTCATCATTATGACTTCGTCTATAGTACCATCGCTCATCGATACATGGCCATGTCAGAAACTGAAAATGAAGATGTTCTGCGTTGCCCTGTCAAGTATAATCGCTCCGCAGGTAAATGCATATATTGCCCAAAAGACAACTGTTCAGTGAAATTGAATGTGATTACAAATGTCCGAAAATGTCCCTTGTATTTTCCAGCATATTCGATACTCTCGTAATTCAAACTGTATTTCTCAAAGAATCAGCTGTCCACTCGCACCTACTATTAGCATGTTATATTTACACAAGACATACACTTTGCAATAAGGGCCTGTCAGTTACAAAAACCCGCGTGATCGTTATGAAATCGTGCGCTCCGACTATGGGAGGACAGCGCGCGCGTGCCACGGTGCGGTATCTGAATAATTAATTTACTTATATCACCGACCCTTACTGCGGAAAAAATACCTACGAGAGGAGGCTCGAAATTCAGATGCCACATTGCAGTACCGAGAAGACCGTTTCGTCGTGAAATATGGAACCTAGCAGAAGTTACTATTACGATATCAATAAAAAGTTTCTCATGTTAATCGGCCAGTGGCCCTATCAGAAGCCAAAAGAGAGAATGATTGCCTTTGCATTTATAATGATTACACTTGTCTTTGAACTCTTTCCACTGGTAAAGTTAGTTGTCGTTAAAATTTTCTTTTTTTAGAAAAGGAAATAAAATAATAGTATGTTAAAATTCCGTGCATGTTAAATTGT
>NW_020221191.1:0-4790 GCF_003070985.1 Temnothorax curvispinosus
TGCCGCTTTGATGCACTCATCGCGAGTCTCATTTAGCGTAAAGTTAGTCATTTCCTCTCGCGAGGAATGATTGAGGAAGGATAACGTGATCGCCGCTTTCTCACTTTTAACATCGGCGAATGTAAATTGCAAAGTATCAAAGTCAATATACCGATCGTTGTCGACGATACAAAATATTTCAAGCTCTTTAAATTTAACTTGCTAGATATTCCGTTTCCTGCATCCTAAATTATGCATTAATCAATTAATTTCAACAAAGTCTGTCATCGCAAATTAAATCTAGGGCAAGATTTGCGTTATTTGCTCGAAAGAGCATTTATGTAAACTAATCTCTATTATTATTTTACTTTATATCAAATTTTTACGTCCCGGGAGAAATAAAATTACGTCGTTTGAATAAATCAAGGAAATGTAATTTAATTTCCGCAAAAAATGCGGCGACCTTTTCATTTATTAAAGTCACTCAATTGTACTCTTTTCGTGACATAAAAATTTAAAAGAGAAAAATAATAATGAATTATACATACATGTTTAATTTTCTTAATTGCAAGGCAAGCATAAATTTTATATTCTTAGATTTAACATTATATTGGCTAATTGCTTTTAAGTGGAGCAATTAATTAACTATTCCAACTTTCATTGTAACAATGGATTAAATTAATTGCGTGTAAAGTTTATCGGAATAAGTTGATCGTTGTAATATACATAACGTAAAAAAATCAAGAACAAAGTCGCTTGAGCCGAGCAATAAAAATCTATGTAATTAAATTGCGAAAATTGATAATGGATCAAATTTATAAATGCATAAATGCATTTTCATGTGAATGCATCTACTCTGATCGCTTATAATTTAAAAACTACCCTCGACATTTCTATATTAAAATTTTCAATTTTAATTAATTCCTAAATACATTATTAAAATGTTATACGATTAATTGTGATACGTCTTGCACGTGCAATCTCTGCGTCGTATCGATACTAAACGGGTATAAAATTTAATAGTCGAACCAATAACTCTTGAATCGTGCTTCCGTATGATTACCTAAGCGTGCGGCGTGACCGGGGGGTGTCTTAAAATATCGCGCTTGCCGAGCCTTTTTTACATACAATTGGCGCATTTATTACCGGTCATCATAAATAATAACGGCATCTGATGGCGGCGTGTTGGCGCGAGAGAAAAAGAGAAAGTCCGCCTCTTACCATTAAGTACGTTTATTACCGCAATTATCGTTATCTGCTCATTATTGCAGGAAGCGACCGAAGGGGGTGGATTATAAAACAGCGATCGCACATGCACGTAGTTCCATAAAGTACCGGCCGTCGTGGCGATAAATCAGAATTTATACCAGGCACGGAATACCTCTCACATGCATCTCCTGTTGAATGTTAAAACGCGAACGAGGCGTTACCTCTCCTGGTTTTCGGCGGAAAAATGCACTATTATGCGCAAAAGGAGAAAAATTAGCTCTTCAGTTATTTGAATTTATTTTATTATTTATGCATTTCTTTTATTCGAGTAACCGATATGTTAATTTTAATAATTATAATAATTAATTGTATAATTTTGCGTAATCTACGCGTGGCTATTATGGAAATTGAACTATTAGAAATGACAATTTGTAACTTCATTACGCGGTTTGCGCATTACTTATCAATTTGTATAATTTGTAAGCTCTAATACGAAATTTCGGTGATGAAGTCAGACAATATACACCGCTGTAGATCTATCAGTCCTTTAATTAATTGCGACAAATAGGAGCTAACAAGCTTTGTAGTTGTACGTGCCGCGTATGCGAAATAATGACAATCGCTATATAGAACAAACATGTTGAGTGTTGAGCCACAGTTATTGTTCGTCGTTTAATTAGTCTTTGACTGATACTGAAGGTATACGACCATATTCTCCATAGTCTTTGGCTTTCGCAATAATTGTCACCACACACACATTTTTATCTTCTTCGGTTAACAAAGACTTTAGCAAGATTTTAACGATTTACTTGGGTATTCACTAATCTCGTGCATTCGCGAAGTTTGTCACTGTTTGCGGCGCAAGTTTATATCATCAAGATTGTGAGAACAGTCGCACGTGGTGGTCAGGGGCTAATTCCAACTTAATACCCTAGAAACGACGCGGCATTGACAACGAATTAAATGGAATTAGCGAGTAAATTATATATCGATTGCCCGCGATCCGCGAAGTGATATGCACGATCCAACAAACATAGCAGTGGTGCAGTGTTTAAAATTTAAGAAGATTATTGTAATAGATTTAATATTTTTACGTGATAAATAAGTATGACGTATAGGATATTAATTTTTTAATTTTGATTAGATAGTGTAACTTCAGTCTTAAATTATTCGAATTGCTTTTTGTTTTGCACATAATGTTTATATATTTGTTTTTATAACATTCTAATAATATAATAAAAGAAAAGATAATATGTAAACTGCATATCTAAACATAGCACAAAATAATCTATCATCACATAAATCATCTAATAACATCACGTAAAAATATTAAATCTATTACAATAATCTTCTTAAATTTTAAACACTGCACCACTGCTATGTTTGTTGGATCGTGCATATCACTTCGCGGATCGCGGGCAATCGATATATAATTTACTCGCTAATTCCATTTAATTCGTTGTCAATGCCGCGTCGTTTCTAGGGTATTAAGTTGGAATTAGCCCCTGACCACCACGTGCGACTGTTCTCACAATCTTGATGATATAAACTTGCGCCGCAAACAGTGACAAACTTCGCGAATGCACGAGATTAGTGAATACCCAAGTAAATCGTTAAAATCTTGCTAAAGTCTTTGTTAACCGAAGAAGATAAAAATGTGTGTGTGGTGACAATTATTGCGAAAGCCAAAGACTATGGAGAATATGGTCGTATACCTTCAGTATCAGTCAAAGACTAATTAAACGACGAACAATAACTGTGGCTCAACACTCAACATGTTTGTTCTATATAGCGATTGTCATTATTTCGCATACGCGGCACGTACAACTACAAAGCTTGTTAGCTCCTATTTGTCGCAATTAATTAAAGGACTGATAGATCTACAGCGGTGTATATTGTCTGACTTCATCACCGAAATTTCGTATTAGAGCTTACAAATTATACAAATTGATAAGTAATGCGCAAACCGCGTAATGAAGTTACAAATTGTCATTTCTAATAGTTCAATTTCCATAATAGCCACGCGTAGATTACGCAAAATTATACAATTAATTATTATAATTATTAAAATTAACATATCGGTTACTCGAATAAAAGAAATGCATAAATAATAAAATAAATTCAAATAACTGAAGAGCTAATTTTTCTCCTTTTGCGCATAATAGTGCATTTTTCCGCCGAAAACCAGGAGAGGTAACGCCTCGTTCGCGTTTTAACATTCAACAGGAGATGCATGTGAGAGGTATTCCGTGCCTGGTATAAATTCTGATTTATCGCCACGACGGCCGGTACTTTATGGAACTACGTGCATGTGCGATCGCTGTTTTATAATCCACCCCCTTCGGTCGCTTCCTGCAATAATGAGCAGATAACGATAATTGCGGTAATAAACGTACTTAATGGTAAGAGGCGGACTTTCTCTTTTTCTCTCGCGCCAACACGCCGCCATCAGATGCCGTTATTATTTATGATGACCGGTAATAAATGCGCCAATTGTATGTAAAAAAGGCTCGGCAAGCGCGATATTTTAAGACACCCCCCGGTCACGCCGCACGCTTAGGTAATCATACGGAAGCACGATTCAAGAGTTATTGGTTCGACTATTAAATTTTATACCCGTTTAGTATCGATACGACGCAGAGATTGCACGTGCAAGACGTATCACAATTAATCGTATAACATTTTAATAATGTATTTAGGAATTAATTAAAATTGAAAATTTTAATATAGAAATGTCGAGGGTAGTTTTTAAATTATAAGCGATCAGAGTAGATGCATTCACATGAAAATGCATTTATGCATTTATAAATTTGATCCATTATCAATTTTCGCAATTTAATTACATAGATTTTTATTGCTCGGCTCAAGCGACTTTGTTCTTGATTTTTTTACGTTATGTATATTACAACGATCAACTTATTCCGATAAACTTTACACGCAATTAATTTAATCCATTGTTACAATGAAAGTTGGAATAGTTAATTAATTGCTCCACTTAAAAGCAATTAGCCAATATAATGTTAAATCTAAGAATATAAAATTTATGCTTGCCTTGCAATTAAGAAAATTAAACATGTATGTATAATTCATTATTATTTTTCTCTTTTAAATTTTTATGTCACGAAAAGAGTACAATTGAGTGACTTTAATAAATGAAAAGGTCGCCGCATTTTTTGCGGAAATTAAATTACATTTCCTTGATTTATTCAAACGACGTAATTTTATTTCTCCCGGGACGTAAAAATTTGATATAAAGTAAAATAATAATAGAGATTAGTTTACATAAATGCTCTTTCGAGCAAATAACGCAAATCTTGCCCTAGATTTAATTTGCGATGACAGACTTTGTTGAAATTAATTGATTAATGCATAATTTAGGATGCAGGAAACGGAATATCTAGCAAGTTAAATTTAAAGAGCTTGAAATATTTTGTATCGTCGACAACGATCGGTATATTGACTTTGATACTTTGCAATTTACATTCGCCGATGTTAAAAGTGAGAAAGCGGCGATCACGTTATCCTTCCTCAATCATTCCTCGCGAGAGGAAATGACTAACTTTACGCTAAATGAGACTCGCGATGAGTGCATCAAAGCGGCA
>NW_020221192.1:0-4359 GCF_003070985.1 Temnothorax curvispinosus
TTACTACCAGCGCAAGTTTAGCTACTGCTTTTTGCTTTTTTGTCAAAATTAAAACGTCACCATCGATGGACAAGGTGTTGGACGTAACATCGGGTTATCAAGCCTTCGTATATTAAATATCAAATAAATTTTTTCAAAGCCGGCAATCATTTCTTCAACGACTCAAATATCTGGACCATATAGACGTTACTCTTAGATATTTGGACCAGTTTATTCATTTGAAGTCATCTCTTCTGCTAAGTCCTCATCATCATCTTGTGTAGAAATTGTACTCTTATCCATGCTAGAATTTTTTAACAAATTTAAAACTTAAAATAATATATAATATTATATTTTATTATTTAATAAAATTTATAAAAAATAACATGCATACTTTTTTTTCTTCATGCTACGCTCACTTGCATGCCTTAACCAGGATTTAATTGGTTCTGATATCTTCTGTTCGGTAGTCTCAGGAAAATAGATTCGTACAGCACCTATAATATATGTTAAAATGTCAAAGTATTAAAAAAAAATATTTAATAAAATATTTAAAAATAAATATTTAAAAATAATAAAATATTTTATCTAAACTGAAAAAGCTAAGTAAGATTATAAGAATGAGTAAAAAACATGATAAAATAACATTAATAAATATAGTAATACATAAATATAGGTATATATAAATATATAGTAATTTTAAAAAATCCAATTTGATATAATTAAATCTTTAAAAAATTGATTGAATTTGTTAACAATAGATATAAATAATTTCATAAGGAGCTAGCGAACAAAGCTAGTTCTTGGTGCTTGTAATTATATCTCTTCAATTGACGAATACATATCCTGGCTGAGGTAATATTTTTCGCAATAATTTCTTTACATTTCTTTACTTTTTTAAACAATTAACTCGTCGATTTAATTTACGGGGAGGGGAGGGTTTTAATGTTCCAACGATAGCTGTGTTTTTAGTTCGACATTTATCGGCTCGCAGTTTTTAAAATTAAAATATTATATGTATTCGTCGATTAAAGAGATATAATTACAAGCACCAAGAACTAGTTTTGTTCGCTAGCCCCTTATAAAATTATTTATATTTACAATATGCATGAACATGACAAAACTAATCTTTTGTTAACAATATTTTTTTTATGCAAAAAAATATTTCACGTATTTATTTTAGTAGTTTAAATATTATAAATAATAAATAGAAATTGTATTTACCAAATATAATTTTTCGTAAATATAAATCGAAAAATGAGCGTTTTTTCTTTCCGCCAATATAGCTATATAAACTTTCAACTGAATCACTCAGAAGTTTACGTAAGATGTTAAATGTAAGCGATTTAGCATCCGTTCCACCTATTCGTGCCACTTGTATAATCTAAAAATTAAATAATAAATTTTTTTTATAAATAAATGAAATAATTATAATTATAAATTACATTTAAAAAATTAATAAGTTTAATTTTTTTGATTCAATTATTTTTAAAGATTATTTTTCAAAATACGCATACCAATGCTTTACGATTTATTTTATTCTCAATTAATTGTTGTTCGAATTTTTTTAGCTCTTCTAATGTTTGTAACGGAAAGGATTCCATGTAATCTAATTCGACATCTTTTTTTTTCACTCCATCATCTAATACAAAAGTTTGGACTTGATTTTGTATACTATCTAATTTAGTGTTTATTGTTATCTGTTCCTCATGTAATCTTGATATTTTGAAGTCTATATCCACTAATTTTCGTATAAAATATCGTTGAAAATCTGTTGTTGCTGTAAATATATAATATATCTATATATATAAAATAATAAAAAAATACGTTCTATAAAACATAAAATATATATAATACATACAATATACATAGATAATATAGAATACACGAAAATTTACATTACAAAATAATGCAAATTAATACTTACAAATTTTAGAATCAGTTTTACAAGTTTCAAAGCTGAACTCTTTTTCTTTGATACTATTCTGATTAAAATCACATTCTATAAGAATAAAAAAAAACAGAAAATGTAAAATATTAAGATGAAATTAGTTTCTAACTATTTTAATAATATTGAAATAAAATAATTTACTAAATATACTGAAAATATAAAAATACTGGAAAGCGACACTAAAGATAAAATTATTATAGAAATTATTGCTGTAAAAATGATTATACATATTTTTATCAATTACCTGTAATTTTTTTTCTTGAAGAAGAAAATGTTTCGACATTTGTTTTGTTTGGGTTAATATTTGAATTGTTACTTTCATATTCGGTCGATTTTGATACATTTTTATCTATATAAATAATAAGTAAATAAATTATTATTGTAGTGTATATATTATAAATCTTTTTACTATATTTAATATACTCTATACATTTTTTTACTAACTTTTCAATGGCATTTTAATTACTTGTTGAATTTTTAGACTGTTTATCAAGATTTTTTTTGTGTGGAATCTTTGGATACAATGGTACACAAACACGTTTTTCCTCTTCACTCAAACTTTCTTCACTACTTCTAACAGTCTTGGCTCTATGTTTTCTACTCCTTTTTGAAGTATCATTATCTTCACTTTCAAAATTTAAATCTGATATAAATTCTGCTTTTTTAATTTTTTCATTCCTTTTTTATATGTACCTTAAAAAAATTAAATTATATAGCAAATAATAAATATAAAAATAAAAATTATTTTATATTTTTAAATAAAAAAAATACTTTTTAATTATATATTTCACTTTAACAATTATACTTTAAAGTGTAAGTATTATAAGTTTGTAAAAATATCTATAAGTTATATATATATGCTACAAACATACTATATTTAATACTATTTTAATATTAAAGAATATTGAATGAACAACAAAAGAAGAATACACTCAATTATCTAATAAATGTATTATTTATGTATATTTAATGTAATTATTTATTTTATTTTTTGTATGTACTTACTTGCAGTTGCTAAAATTCTTCTTATTTCATGTTGCGGCCAATCGTCTATTTTTGAAATACATTTTTGCACAGTTTTTCTAAATTTTTCGGTTGATGTAAAAGTAGGCCAATATGTATATTTATTATTTTCCGTTATCCAAGAAGAAGGAATCATTTTCAGTCCATCGATAAATTCTACTATGGCATACTGTTCCATAGCTGCAAACTAGCAGTTCTATAGATATATATTAAATATATTTTATAGAAATATATTTAATAAACATTATAAATGTTTCGGGAAATAGGAAGGCCGTCGAGTGGTAAGCGAGTGATGACTCGGTGGTAATGATAACACTACTTATATTTCGTTAGAATACAGAGAGCTAACCGGACAACGTATCGTGAACGCGGACTTGGACAGACAGACCACAGACTCGAGAAGAACATTAAGTCAGACATTAGATAGATAGGCAACTCTATGAGATAATAGTTCTCCAGATGTCGCGCTGTGAATCGCCACCAATCCGGATTCAGCTCGAACACCTCCCCTCGATGAGCACACGACGTCTGTGAAATTGTTAGACGGTTTTTAGATTTAAGAGATCAAGACATCTCTCGTGTTTCAACCTAGGAAGTCCCTTGGTGAGAATGTCTGCGGCCATTAGCTCAGTGGGAGTATATTCAATCTTCAAGATTCCGCTCTCCATCACCTCGCGTACATAGTGATGGCGAACATCAATGTGCTTGGTTCTGGCGTGGAAGACAGGATTCTCCGCCAATTTCCGGGCTCCGTTGTTGTCATTGAAGATCGTCATTTTGGTTGGTAACTCGATGCCTAGGTCGCTGATAAATCTTTGAAGGTAAACAGCCTCCTTCACGGCGTCTGATACAGCCATGTATTCGGCTTCAGTAGACGAAAGGGCAGTGGTCCTCTGCTTCTTGGACTCCCAGGATATGAGACATCCGTTCAATACAAAAGCATAACCCGTATAGCATCGTCGGTCGTCTAGACAATTCGCCCAATCCGCATCAGCATAGCCAGTGAGTTGTTTGGTAGATCTCTTGAATGACAGTCCAAGATTCGATGTTCCTTTGAGGTATCGCAAGACACGCTTGGCTGCCTTCCAGTGGGTTTCGTTGTAACAATTGTTGAACTGCCCCAGGTGACTCACTGCGTATGAAATATCGGGCCTGGTGCACATGGCTAAGTATGTCAGCCTCCCGACCAGCTCCCGAAAAGGCAGTTCCTCCTCTTGCATACTGGAATCGTCTTCGATCTTTCTTAATTACTGGCTGCAATCCAGCGGAGTAGCCACTGGCTTCGAGTCCTTCATTCCGAATCGGTCCAGAGTATCTTTGATATACCCCTTTTGACTCAATGTCATTCCATCCTTGTTTCGAGTAAACTCGATGCCGAGACAATATTTTACTTCGCCGAGATCCTT
>NW_020221193.1:0-1275 GCF_003070985.1 Temnothorax curvispinosus
TATTTAAGGAATGTCGTACTTAAAAGTACAACTTTGTGGGCAAAATTATGTACAGCTATTTAAAAAAAAACAACGTTTTAAGGGACTGTCATTCAAAAGCCCTTTTTATCTTAAAAAACTAACATAAAATACATACGTTACGTTCTTACATTCAACGTACGTTGAATACCTCGTCAAATAATAATTTATTTTCCTCTTTATCAATGACTATTTTTAACATTTTGTAAAATATATTGTAATAAATTTAATATTTATATTTCAATACATTAAATTTTTTTGCAAAAACCTTGCAATTATAAAATAATGTACTTCCTTTTTTCTTGAAATACACATTTATAAATTTTTCTACATTTATCCACATCGTAAAGCAATTTTAAAGATAACTTTACATTTTATTTTATTTATTATATTATTATTTTTATAAAGAAAAAAAGTACCATTGGATCTAATATGCACTTGATCGGATTTTGGATATGTATATATATGTATCTGCATGTGCGCATTGATATCTTGAATCCACTGTTATTCAGTCCACTTTAATTGACGGAATCCATTCTTCTGCATAATCCAGTGATGATTAAACGTTAAATCTATACTTTTTCATAATGATGAGAAGGAAGACTAAATTTTCTTCAAAATACATTTTCTTGAAATGCATCTATGCTCTGAAAAAAGCAGAGATGAAGAGTCTTTTTGTAATGTATCTATGCTCTGAAAAGAGCATAGATGAAGAGTACAGATGAAGAGTGCAGGTGAACAGCACAAACCGTTTTCTTCTTCTTTTTCAATCCTGTCACTCCGGAGTAAGGCGGAATAAACCGTACAAATAATTAGATCACAACTTGCGAGCCAGTCAATGGAGTTGTTATCTTGAAACAAACTGGCTTGTCTAGGTTTTATTTTGGAGCTTTTTTCCCTAGACCACTTGCTAGGCTCGTGAGACTCAGCTTCCCATCCTTTCAATCTTGCAAGCAAAATGCCTCTTTCGCCGAATCCACCGTTCCGCACAAAATCTGTCTTCATCACCATTGAGGACTTTACCCGTAGCCCTGGGTAAGGTGACTATGTTATTTCCCACAGCACTAGGATTCCAGCAGGACTTATTCACTTCATAAAATGTCCTCTTGTTGTTATCCTTTATTTTTGTAAAACTTGATGTTTACTGATTTATGATGGCTCCTTCAGTATTTTTCAGCAGTAGAACTTAATCACTGTGTAAAACGTCGTTTTCTTGTTATTCTTCATGTTTGTAAAGCATGAGTTTACTCATTGATG
>NW_020221194.1:0-2984 GCF_003070985.1 Temnothorax curvispinosus
CATCCCAGGAATGTCCCTCTTCTTTGGCGTCGAACTTCTTGGTGGCCTGTCGTCGCTGCGCCGATCTTCGTCGCCCGTCGCACTCGTCGCTGGGTTTCGCTCCATCTTCCGAAGCCGTGATCGTTCGATCGAGCAAATTATTTCTGCTCCTCGGGCATCGGTTACTTTGGACCCATGGTTGTGGGTCCTCGTTTCGCTTATCTTCTTCTCACTGCATACCCCGTTCTGGCCTCTCACGTCCTGGCTCATTGGATTCAGCTTCGCTAAAATCACACGAAGTTGCGATTGCTGGGCCGTCTCCCAGTCTACCGCACTACACGACCCGGTAATTCGCGCGCATTCGCCGTCCCCGCGCCCGCGCTCGGTTTTCGCGATCGCGCCCGACACTCCGTCCCGTTTATTATCGGATTTATCTTCCTCTGAGCCATCGTCGTGGATCACTCGATGCCTCTTCCGACGTTGATTCCTCACGAACTGAGATATTCGCCAACGTTTTTGCACTCCGGTCGCTTTCTTTTTGGTCTTCCGATGTTGTATACTCGTCCTCTTCCGCGTCGACCGTCGTACCCCCAGCGTCTTCTCATCCGTCCCTGCATCGGTCTGAGCGTCGGGGATCTTTCATATAGGATTTCGATGGAGGTTTCCATGCTCGCCGATGTATTTCTCGTATCTTCCGCAGATGCCTCCTCGCCGTTCGCCTGACGCTCGGGCGTCAACGGGATCAGCCTCACCTCGTTCAGAATGACCGGGCCTGCCTCTCCGTTTTGGCTATTTTCCGGGTTGCGACATATCACTTGCATCGTGGCGATGCTTTCGCTCCCCGGCTCCCCGTCATTCTCGCCGTTATCGCCGGCGCGCCCCGGCTCCCCGTCAGTCGGGAATAACGTCCTTCTCGACGTTCTCGCGCCGGTGAATCCGTACTCCTCGGCCAACTCTCTCACCTTACTCGTCAGTCGGCCCGCCAATTCCGTAATTGCTAAGAATGGCTCGCCCCTTCCGCGCACCGGCCTCTTGTATCCCGGTGCTTGTTCCACGCTCAGGATCATCTGCTGAGTCATCTCGCGCAGCAAGCGATACGCCTTTTCCACGCATCCGTCTTCGTAGCTTCTTCCCGATCGCAAGAATCTCACTTCCGTTCGCGGGTGACACACCAGCTTCATGCAGAATTTGGTATGGAAGTCCATTCCTAGCACTATGTCGTAAGCTAACTCGTCTACGATGTAGTACCGATGTTCATAGATTTTCCGCTCGTATCGAAACCCCATTTGCACTTGTTCGCGTATCGGGACTTCTTCGTTTGAGAACGCTCCCTTCAGCTTGAACAGCCTAGTCGGAACTCTTTTAATCGGCTCGCCTGATTTTTCCAACTGTTCGCGCAGTTGTTTGGTCATTGCCGTTATTTGCGATCCGGTGTCCACCACCGCTCTTACTTTACCCGCACAGTATTCGAGTTCGATCATCGGTACATCGTCACACTCCACGGTCTCCTGACCCGCCACTAGGAGTTTCCGGCCAATTTCATCGATGATGTCGTCGATCTTTTCTTCGGACGGCGCTCGGTTGGGCGCCTCGTGCTGTATGAGACAGCATTCCTTGTCGGACTCCTCCGCTTCGGTGGTCTCTTCCACCGTGTTCTCCGTTTCTCTCTCCGTCTCCTTTGCCGTGATGGCCGCTAACTTCTGTCCGCGTTCATCCGGCCTCGTCGTTCGCACGTCAGGTCGGTATCCCGATCTGATCGTCTCCTTCCTCGGATTATTATTTCTATCCCGGGTATACCGAGTCACCCGTGGTTTCGCCTGACTGTCATCGCTATCGGGTTCTTCGATTATGTCGACGCCACCGCGCTTCCTCGTATCCGGAGTGTCAGCCTTTCGCCAGCTGGTCGACTTTGTTTGCGGCGAGTTTCTCGTCGCGTCGCGTCTGGCAAAATTGTTTTGGCGTCCGCCATCTTTCGTCTCGTCGTTTCGGTTGGTCGTTTGACTCGACCCATTATTCGCTCGACTCGTCGGCTTATCACTGGTTCTTCGCGCTTCCCCGCGCAAACGTCGAGTTTCTCGCTCGTTCTCCAAAGTGTCCAACATGTCTATCATGTCGGTGACCGTTTTCGCTATTGACGGCCTGAGTTCTCGCGCGATGTCACCATCAAAATGCTCGCGGAGCGTTTGCACCAACTCCTCGTCGGTCATCGGCGGTCGTAAGGTTTTTGCTTGACGCGCCATATTCAAGGCATATTCTGTCATCGACATTGTTCCGGGTTTGTATTTACCAAAATAGATCTGTTGTCTAAAGCGCATCTGCGCCTGGCAGCCCCAGAAGTACTGTTGGAACTTGTCCTTGATTTCTTGTATGCTTTCCGCCAGCTGCAACTCGTGCCACTGGCTCGCTGCTCCTTTCATGCATTTACCGAAATAGAACATCTGTTCCTCTTCGGATACGCCTTCGTATTTGGCCAGCTTCTCGAATTTCTCGAGGAATCTGATAGGGTTTTGTTTGTCCGTTTTCCCTATAAACGTCAAATCGTCAAACGGACTCTTGATCCATCCTCCTCTCGGCAATCTAGCTTGGATCGGTACCATCTGCAGTCTTCCCGCGTTGAACTGATCCTCGTCGCCGTACGCCCGTGAGCCCGTTTTCTCGTCGGCCTGTTCGCCCGCCGGACCACGATCCGTATTCAGTGTTACGACGGAATCTTGTCTTTGCTGCTGCTTCGCGGCCCGTTGTATCTCCATTAGCTGCGCCGTTAATTCTTGCACTTGCGCTAAGAGCTTACGCTCGTTTTCCGTGGGAGTGTCCATTGTTTTCTCCGCACTGAGGTTAATCGCCTCGTATTGCTGTTGCAGTTGCTCGTCCGCCGGGACTATTATGTTCAACGGTATCGGTTCGTCGAGGTCGTTACGACTCTCGGTATTTTCTGGTACGTTATATGGGTCGTCACCCTGATGCTCGTCGTCGTTGGCCGGCCGCTGCTGCGACCTGGTGCGGAT
>NW_020221195.1:0-965 GCF_003070985.1 Temnothorax curvispinosus
TCTACAGTATTTATTAAGAAAAACGTAAATAATTGCTTTATGCAGTTTGGAGGTTATCAAGCAATTGTGCGCATGCGCAACAGAAATCGAGAGCGCCATTTTTAAAATTGTATTTTTCTTTAATTTGCTTTATGCATTTTGCGGGATATCAATCATTAGAATTTGTACATTCTCAGTGCACAGATAAATTGCTCCATTCTTGTTTCAATTTGCTCCACCTTTAAAAACTAATTATCTACAGTATTTATTAAGAAAAAAATAAAAATTATCGTTTTATGCATTTTGCGGGATATCAATCATTGGAATTTGTACATTCTCAAGGCACAGACAAATTGCTCCGTTCTTGTTTCAATTTGCTCCACCTTTAAAAACTAATTATCTACAGTATTTATCAAGAAAAACGTAAATAATTGCTTTATGCAGTTTGGAGGTTATCAAGCAATTGTGCGCATGCGCAACAGAAATCGAGAGCGCCATTTTTAAAATTGTATTTTTCTTTAATTTGTTTTATGCATTTTCCGGGATATCAATCATTGGAATTTGTATATTCTCAAGGCACAGACAATTTGTTCCATTCTTGTTTCAATTTGCTCCACCTTTAAAAACTAATTATCTACAGTATTTATTAAGAAAAAAATAAAAATTATCGTTTTATGCATTTTGCGGGATACCAATCATTAGAATTTGTACATTCTCAAGGCACAGACAAATTGCTCCGTTCTTGTTTCAATTTACTCCACCTTTAAAAACTAATTATCTACAGTATTTATTAAGAAAAAAATAAAAATTATCGTTATATGCATTTTACAGGATATCAATCATTGGAATTTGTACATTCTCAAGGCACAGACAAATTGCTCCGTTCTTGTTCCAATTTGCTCCACCTTTAAAAACTAATTATCTACAGTGTTTATTAAGAAAAACGTAAATAATTGCTTTATGCAGTTTGGAGGTTATCAAGCAAT
>NW_020221195.1:1065-4184 GCF_003070985.1 Temnothorax curvispinosus
AAAAACGTAAATAATTGCTTTATGCAGTTTGGAGGTTATCAAGCAATTGTGCGCATGCGCAAAAGTATTTAGCGACTGCGCAACAGAAATCGAGAGCGCCATTTTTAAAATTGTCATTTTTCTTTAATTTGTTTTATGCATTTTGCGGGATATCAATCATTAGAATTTGTACATTCTCAGTGCACAGACGAATTGCTCCATTCTTGTTTCAATTTGCTCCACCTTTAAAAACTAATTATCTACAGTATTTATTAAGAAAAAAATAAAAATTATCGTTTTATGCATTTTGCGAGATATCAATCATTGGAATTTGTACATTCTCAAGGCACAGACAATTTGCTCCATGCTTGTTTCAATTTGCTCCACCTTTAAAAATTAATTATCTACAGTATTTATTAAGAAAAACGTAAATATTTGCTTTATGCAGTTTCGAGGTTATCGAGCAATTGTGCGCATGCGCAAAAGTATTTAGCGACTGCGCAACAAAAATCGAGAGCGCCATTTTTAAAATTGTCATTTTTCTTTAATTTGCTTTAAGCATTTTGCGGGATATCAATCATTAGAATTTGTACATTCTCAGTTCACAGACGAATTGCTCCATTTTTGTTTCAATTTGCTCCACCTTTAAAAACTAATTATCTACTAATTATCTTATTTATTAAGAAATAAATAAAAATTATTGCTTTATGTATTTTGCGGGATATCAAGAAATTGTGCCCATGCGCAAAAGTATTGGCTGCGTTCAACAGAAGTCAGCGTTTTTAGTAAGCGCTTTGGGCTGATTGGATTAAATTTGTAGATCCAGATGAATAGTCCTATCTCAATTAAAATGTAAAGTCTAAAGGTGAGATTTCATGGACAGTGAAATGCTGCAGCAGCGAGCCGCAGTTCTAAATTTCTTAGAAAATTCCTAGGAAATTACTATATTTCCCTAAAGATTTTTAAACTTTTCTAGAAATTACTTAGTAATTTTTAGGAAATTACTAAACTGCTGCTCGTTGCTGCAGCATTTTACTGCCCATGAAAACCCACCTAAAGGCCAAAGCATATATGACAGTCGTAGTCGTGGATGTAAGTAATGCTGGGAGTCGATTCTGTATTTTGAGACAAGGTGAAAATTACAAAGGTGAACAGATTTACTAGATTTCGACAAATGAAATTGTAGATTTTCTAGTGAATTTCCTCACTTTTGTAATTTTCACTTAGTCCCAAGATACAGAATCGACCCCCTGGGTCTACAATGCGAGTCGCAAAGTCGTGAGTCGCAAGAATTGACCAATCACAGTCCATTCGCCTAACGTGCACGGACCGGTTCGGACGTGTTTCGCGCGTAGTCACGGACGACGTTTTAACGTGTTTGGACGTGTCCCGCCCGAACGTAAAGATTTTTTTAAAGTATTGCAACTGATACTGTCTGCTTGCATTTGCCACTTAGACCTTGCTACTCAACAATTAGTAATCAACAAACAGTGGAAAATACTGGCCATATTGTCCTCGTGCTAGAGGCAGGAGCCATTAAACCCAAGAAAAAGAAGACCAATCACAGTCGAATTTGAGGAGAATAATCGACTGTGATTGGTCAATTCTTGCGACTCACGACTTTGCGACTCGCATTGTAGACCCAGCATTAAGGGTTGGCAGGAGTATGTACATTTATTACTAGATCGTAAAATCCGTTTTACGGCCAAAATAATGAGAAAATCGCACTTTCATCATGATATTCGTAATCAGCAGCATCACCTTCTAGCCGCTACAGAGCAATTTTTTGGACAAATGGTCGAAATTTAAAATTTTGCCAGTTTTTGTATGAAATCTCGAAAATTTTATTTTGCATGAAAAGGCACCTTTACGGTTTAAAAAATGGTTCCTTTTCCGCGATGCCGATTGGTTCTCTCGCTGCGCTTACTTCGCGAAGATCGTGTATTTTGACAACTATGTGTATCAAGGAATTAGTAGTGTAATATTAATTACTTAATATAAATTTAATTTGTTTACTACGTAAGTTCTGTTCCTACGTTGATAAAAAATTCTCTTTTCCTCTTGAACGTCATCAAGATTATTGTTTCA
This sequence comes from Temnothorax curvispinosus, assembly GCF_003070985.1. Classification (NCBI taxonomy): domain Eukaryota; kingdom Metazoa; phylum Arthropoda; class Insecta; order Hymenoptera; family Formicidae; genus Temnothorax; species Temnothorax curvispinosus. Next base: position 3,133 of record NW_020221195.1, read on the forward strand.
GATAAGTCTTACAAAATGTTCTTATTATAACCTTTATTCTTCTTTATTCGTTATATTTTATTTTACAAACGATACTTTGTGTTATATTTTATTTTCAGTTGCGGTTTTCATGTTTTCTGTATATGGTTATATGTAATGCGAATCTTTAAATTGTGTTGGGAACATGCTCTTTTCGGAGATTAGACATCTATTATGGATCTAGCAATAAGATGTAACAAAATTAAGTCTGAGATGAAGAAATGGAGCTGATGGTTGAACTGAATTGAGTTACTTACGATGGTTTGTCATGTTTATTACTTCTATTCTATACGATATCTAAAATTGTTGTTATTTTATATCCTGATGCAAAAGAATGGAGCAATAATTGATTATTGTTGTCGAGTTGTATAGATAAGCCCATTAAAGTGAACTTCTTTCTGGATCAGAAGAAAGTTTTGTTTTTGGTGGAAAAACCAGTGTGGAAATAAAGTGCGTTTGCATCATGCCAACAGATTACTTTCGCGTTGTGAATATGCAAGGAGTTGTATTTGATAGCACTTTTTGGAGGATTCCTGTGGATTGCGAAAGAGTAACTCGGTTTAAGATTATTGTTTCAGATAAGTTTTACAAAATGGTCTTATTATAATCTTTATTCTTTAGATCTTATTTTGCAAACAATTACTTTGTGTTATATTTTATTTTCAGTTGCGGTTTTCATGTTTTTTGTACAAATGTTTTCTGTATATGGTTATATCTTATGCGAATCTTCAAATTGTGTTGGAAACATGCTCTTTTCGGAGATTATACATCTATTATGGATTTAAGATGTAACAAAATTTAAAGTTTTACAGTCTGAGATGAAGAAATAGAGCTAGTTTTTCTAAAAAAGGAGTTTAAACAATTAAAGTTCTCAATAAAACTGGAAGAAAGGAGTTAATGAATAAACATTTGGCTTGAGAACTAAAACTGAAGTGTGCTAAAAATGTAACGAAATCGACAAAAGTATGTAATTAACATTTTCATTCAACTTTAATATAGCATCCATTTCCTATTAAACTGATATTCATTAAAAT
>NW_020221196.1:0-2022 GCF_003070985.1 Temnothorax curvispinosus
GAAAAAAAAAGTTGCCCCAAAATGACACACTCTAATATATATATATACTAGATTTTTCGCCCGCGCTTCGCGCGGGCTCAAAATCTATTCCCCTCTCCCCAAACTCACTCATTATTAATTAGGAGTACCTTTGAAGTGATATTCTTTCTCCTCAAACTCTTACCTACATCGTCGAATTCTTTTTTAAAAAATAAAAAATAATAAATAATATAGATGCAGATTAGCATATTGTCAAATATTTCAAAAATGTAATCCCTTATATTAAAATCTTTAAATTTTATTTTTGCTCGCGCCTCGCGCGTTTTCACCCTCCATTGACCCACCGTTATTAACTCTTTTTTATTTTTTTCCATTTTATTTTCTTTTCGAAATCATCAAAAAATTTTGACCCCGGTTTCAAGAAAATCAATTCTTAATGAAAAATTATTCATTAATAAAAAATTAAACTTATCCTGTAAAAATTAAAAAAATTTTGACACTTGACTCCTATTTCATATATAATTCTTTAAGATTTGGTCAATTAATTCCCGAAAAATTGGAAAAATTTTCTAACCGGTTCCCAAAAAAATCGGTAACGAAAAATTGTACACTTTATAGCAATTCTCGGGAAATTTTACCTTTATTTCATATGTAATTCTTTAAGATTCGGTCAATTAATTCCCGAAAAATTGAAAAAATTTTGTAACCGGTTTTCCAAAAGATCGGTAACGAAAAATTATACATTTTATAGCAAACCCCAGGATTTACCTTTATTTCATATACAATTCTTTGAAATTTGATCAATTAATTCCCGAGAAATTTGAAAAATTTCGTAACCGGTTTCCACAAAAATCAGTAACGAAAAATTATCTATAAGAATTATCTAAAAAAAATATTCAGTTTGATATCTCAAAATTTACGGAAATTGGAGCAGAAATCGAAAATTCCTTTATTAGCAATTTTTCTATAAACTCATCGTAGTTATCCTTAAAAAATTAGAAAATTTTGAAACCGGTTTCCAAAAAATCGATTATGAAAAATTATACACATCTTTGTCATCCCCGAAAAATTAAAAAAATTTGGGCGTTGTTTTTAAAAAAGTAAAGAAAAATTATCTAAAAAAAATTCAGCTAATATCTCAAAATTTGTGGAAATTAGAACAATCACGTACATTTTTTTAAACAAAAATTGAAAACCTTTTAGAAAAATTGGAAAAACTTTGTAACCGGTTTCAAGAAAATCAATTCATTAATGAAAAATTATCCATTAATAAAAAATTAAACATCCTCTAAAAATTAAAAATAAAACATCCTCTAAAAATTAAAAATATTTTACACGACTTTTATTTCATATAATATTCTTTAAGATTTGGTCAATTAATTCCCGAAAAATTGCAAAAAATTTGTAACCGGTTCCCAAAAAAATCGGTAACAAAAAATTATACATTTTATAACAATCCCGGGGAAATTCTATCTTTATTTCATATGTAATTCTTTAAGATTCAATTATTTCCCAAGAAATTGGAAAAATTTTTGTAACCGGTTTCCAAAAAGATCGGTAACGAAAAATAATACACTTTATAGCACTTCCCGGAAAATTCTATCCCTGTTTCATATATAATTCTTTTAAATTCGGTCAATTATTTCCCAAAAAATTAAAAAAATTAGAAAAATCGGTTTCCAGAAAATTAGGAAACCTCTCTCTTTCTCTCTCTTGCTCTCTCTTTCTCTAAAAAAATTAAAAAAATTAGTTTCTAAAAGGTTGTTAACAAAAAACTATACACTTTATGGCACTCCCCGGGAAATTCTACCCCTGTTTCATATATAATTCTTTTAAATTTAGTCAATTATTTCCCGAAAAATTAGAAGAATTAGAAAAATCGGTTTCCAGAAAATCGGTAGCAAAAAAATGGCCACGACATTTTCATCCCCGGGAAATTCTACCCCTGTTTCATATACTTTTGGTAAAAATTCGGTCCACTAACGAATGAGTAGTTCGCGTACATACAGACAGACAGACAGACAGACAGACAGACAGACAGAC
>NW_020221197.1:0-4727 GCF_003070985.1 Temnothorax curvispinosus
ATTTAAATGTATTGACCATCGAAAATCAAAAGCTTATATATTTCACAGTTTACAATCATATTGTCGCTGTACAAGATTACGATATTTCATCATTACCTCGCCTTAAGTCACCTATAACATTACTAAAACCCACATTTCCGATTCTTTCTCTTACTGAAGAGGATTATGGTTTATATAAGGTAAATAAATCTATAATTTGGATAGATATTTTTAAAATAAAACTATGATTTTAAAAATAACAAGAAACTTTATAACAAGAAACTTATTTTTAGGTTACCGAAGGTAAAGTGCAAATTCATTATGTGGAAGGTAATCATATCACAATGATGGACAACGACAAAATCATATCAGCTATTAACGAAGAATGGATAAAAGATAATAAGATAGAAGATAATATAATACAATAAATATATACACTTTATTGGGACGCGGTAACATTAAAACAAAATATTTTAAAGATATTATATATCAGGAAATAAAATGTCTTTAATAATGTTATCCTACAATACGTCTTTAAATTTTAAAATAAACATATATAAAAAATATGTACGCTTAAATTTTTGTTTAACAATATATTTCGAAAATTGAAGAATCCAATTAATTTCAAACAATTATGATTCTTTTATGTCTTAGAAAAACTATATCATAATTGTTCGGAATTGATTTAATTCTTCTTAAAATATATTGTTAAACACAAAAATTTAAGAGTAGGGGGTGTCCGGGAGAGTTGAACCACCTTTTACTTAAAGGTCCATAAAATTTAGTGTAATTGATCTATACATTTTTTTATGTCAAAGCAAAGTTTTATTATATGGCTACAATTTGTGGATTTAATAATTTCAATACGTTTATAAACGTAAATGTTATATTAAATTAAAAAAAAAAAAAAACGAGATTTGGTTCATCTCTCCCCAAAAGATGGGAGACATGACTCACCGTGTAGGGAGATTTGACCATATCCTATAAACTCATAGAAAAAAAATAATAAAAACATATTTAGACTTTAGTTTATTAAGAACTCACAAATTTGGATTTAAAATCACATTTCTAATGTTTTCATTGAGCTTTTTGAACAAAGAGCTCAATCCGAGCACGTTAAAACACGTTTATCTCACTCACGGTCGAAACGCACTACCAAGCGTCATGTTGTCACGTGACATAGTAGTGGCGGATGACACGTATGTCGCGGCTTCACAACGGCGCTTTTATTGGCGCAAAATTTGAACGAGATTTTTGAAGTGGTTCAATTTAACTCTCCTTTATGGTCAAGTCTCCCGGACTACTCCCCATGTATCTTTTTATATATGATTATTTTAAGGTTTAAGACGTATGCAACAACCTCTCAAGGATAACGCTTATATTTGATAGTATTCTAAGCAATTATTATCATAGAAACGGTAAGATATATGTAAAATGTTTTAGAAAAAACTTTTATGATCTATTTATGTACGTTATAATTGTGTATTTAAAATTTTTAAAAATCTAATAAAAGTTTTCAAGATACTTCCACTATCATTATTATTTTCCTGAAGATTAATCGATAGAGTAGTACTCATCACGAAGTACGAAACAAAAAGTTTTAAAATTGCTCAATTGAAGTCTGGTGAGCGTACAGACCTAACCTAAAGTATAAATTATTAAAAAATAAAAATTTATTATTATTTTAAAATACTTTTCAAACTATTTAACTTTTGTTTAAAAAATGTTTTTCTATCTTTTATAGTTTAGGAAATATTCGGCCCAAAAGAGAAAAATCAATTTTTTTCAAGGGGATGTTTCAGCTCCTAAATATGCGTATGAACACGTATAAAAAAATACTTGTCCCTTATTTTTGTCTAGAAAACAACATTTTAAAAGCTCAAAATCGGAGAGGGACACTTCCGTACCTTTCCTTGTTAGCTGTGAACTGTATCAAATACATTCTAGACATATTATTTCAATGTCTTTGGTATAATCCGTTATCGCCGTCACCGCGAAAAGTCCTGGATGCAGAGAAATCAGATCAGACCAGTGGTACATGGTCATAATAGCGAACTTTGGACAGCTTTAGCATTCAGAGGACTCGTTACAAAGTTGTGCCTATGGAACTTTTTAATCCTCTTTGATGCCCTACAATTCTAGCCATGTCTGTTCTAGATTGCTGTTTACTAAGGACCCGGTTTGCTTCCTCATAGAGGAAGCTTTGTTTTCGTAAATTCGTATATGAACCTTTAATTGCGTATAAAATTGGCTCTAATCAACCAAATTTAGAAGAATTATACCTATATAAAATAGGGATAGAAGAAAGGAAGAAACCAAAGAAAAGATTGTTTTTTGAGTTTTTGACGTCAATATGTTCAGAGTGTTCTAAAACGTCGAAATATCGCATTAAAAAAAAAATGTCCGTATGTATGTATGTGTGTGTATGTGCCAAATTTACTGAAATTTCTATAACTTCAGAACTAATCAACCAAATCTTAACGAATTATATATGAAATAGAGGTAAAAAAGACTGAAGAATTTAATAGAATTAATAAAAATTGCTAATAATAAAGGGGTTATCAATTACTGTTTAAAAAAATCTACGTGATAGATACGTCCTGTTCTGTTTCAAAATTCAATGCTGGCGCGTTTACTAAAATTTCGTCTGATCCGAATTTTTTTTAAAGCTTTAGATGTTTTAAAAAAAAAATAGGATAAAGAGGATACCGATTTATGCTTAAATGAAGGATAAGTTATACATGTATTCTTATATATCATCATTAAAGGAAGGTTGGTATTGAATTTGGCAAAGACCGTTGAAAGGGTAACCGATTTACTTTGGCGAAAATCGAGGAAGCGGTTACCGATTTTTTCAAAAAAATTTCTCTCTTTCTCTCTCTCTTTCTTTCTCACTCACCTCTCCACTCTTCCTCTATTTCCCTCTCCACAGTCTCTAGTCTGTCTTGTCAGCATCATCAGAAATTATTACGAGTGTATTTGTATCAATTAATTTACATTGCATATAATAATATTGTATGCAGGTATTGTAAAGCTTCTTGAGGGACAAATTCGTTAGGAATGTATCCATACATTGACTGAAATTGATACTGGAAGACAAAAAATATTACTTCTTGTATAATTAAAACCTCAGGATTGATTACACCGATTTAATTTGGACTGTTCGCAGTCGACAATTTATTACGTTGACATTATATTAGAAAAATGCCCTTAAATTGTCAGCTCGCTGGTTTAGTTTCTGGGACATATTTAACTCAACAGCTTGTTTGTGACGTAAAAATTTCAGATAAACTTGGTAGCGCCTTGACATTTATGCAACGACATATAACCGTGTCTCTCGAGATAGGTTAACTGATGAACTGACTGACAGCGCGCTAAACGCACTATCTGCACTCGCGCAGTACACACACGTATACATATGTGCATATCGAAACTATAGAGATATAAGAATATCTCTAACGATCGAAACTGGCGATACTAGCACCGCCCTGGTGTCGAAAAAGTGAAAAGGATGCGACTCCAGTCAATGAAATGATGGCATGGCATGAGAGACGTCGGCGTTAGGAGGAGGAAGAAGAGGAGGAGTATCTTAATAGTAGGTAAGCTATGGGCATACTGACCATGGGATCTGAGGGGGGTGAAGAGCGGGGGGGAACCGCGGGCAAGGGGCGGGGGAGGGGGAACCGCGGGCGGGGGGAACCGCGGGAGAGAGGGAAGGGAGAACCGCGTGTTTCGGGCGTCGCGGGGAAGGGGGAGGGGGAAACCGGTTTTCAGGCGCCGCGCCGCGGGGCGTGGCGGTCCGCGTTTTCCGGCGCCGCGGGGTGAGGGGGTCCGCGTTTTCGCCGCGCCGCGGAGCGTTCGCGTTTTCGGGCGCCGCGCGGCGATGGGACCCGCGTTCGCGTTTCGCCGCGCCGCGGAGTCCGCGTGACGTCACACGGCACGCTCGCGTTATCTCTCCCTCGTAAATGTTTCCCCCCGTCCCCCGTTCGCCTTCTCGTTCGCGCGGTCTCTTTCCCTCGCGCGTTCTCGTTCAGAAATTATGCGAAATTATTAAATAAAGACAGCTTAACAAAAGGGAACGGTAAATGAAAAGAAAAAAACTTTTTTAACCATATTATATGCATTTATTTATCATGTAGCGCATTATACACAATAGTATCCAAAGCGTAGGCTAATAATTCGCAATCAATAATCGAATTTTTATCATAAAATTTACGCAAGATTGTAACTGCGTTACATTTATCGGTGATACAATTTTGACGTAAAATTGTTACAAATTGTTTGAATTTTTCACTTACGCCGTGAACATTTTGACATAGTTGAAAATACACATTCTCTACGCAATGTTCTAGTTCGAACAGGAAGAGTACAGTTGACGGTTTCATGTACAAGCTGGTGCCGCACGACGTCAATTTTACAATATCTGCGTCACGTATTTTAACAAGCTCCAGATCTCGAAACGTTAGTGATGATGGTGCCGATGACTGCACGATGCGCTGTATATCTGCACATTTTTCGATGAATGTCACCCACGTTGCATGTAGCAGAATTATCCGATTGCCTCGGTTATCGCCAATAAGTACATCCACAGAGGACATAGGTCCCGCGTTGATTCCAACATTCAAAAATTTATACGCTGTTGATGTCAAGGCAAATCTTCTTCCCAAAATACGTGGCGTGTAGCGGGGTTTATCAAAACTGAAAAATACAATTATATGTTTATAAAAGTTTTTTTTTGCACAAGTATA
>NW_020221198.1:0-1327 GCF_003070985.1 Temnothorax curvispinosus
TGGGGCGAGTTCCCGGACGGTCCGCTATTTAGCTAACCGGGCGACGGATCTCATCGGGACCCGTCTAAGCATGCTCGGCGAAGTCCCCTCACGAGTCAGGGACGCCTATTCCTCGGAGATGACTCACCTGGGGCGAGTTCCTGGACGGTCCCCCATTTTGCTAACCGGGCGACGGGTCTCATCGGGACCCCGCTCTGTGGACCCGGCGAAGTGCCCTCGCGAGTCAGGGATACCTATTCCTCGGAGATGACTCACCTGGGGCGAGTTCCCGGACGGTCCGCTATTTTGCTAACCAGGCGACGGGTCTCATCGGGACCCGGCTCTGATCGCTCGGTGAAGTGCCCCCATGAGTCAGGGATGCCTACTCCTCGCGGATGACGCACCTGGGGCGAGTTCCCGGACGGTCCGCTATTTCGCTAACCGGGCGACAGGTCTCATCGGGACTCGGCTCTGATCGCTCGGTGAAGTGCCCCCATGAGTCAGGGATGCCTACTCCTCGCGGATGACGCACCTGGGGCGAGTTCCCGGACGGTCCGCTATTTCGCTAACCGGGCTACGGGTCTCATCGGGACCCGGCTCTGAGTGCTCGGTGAAGTGCCCCCATGAGTCAGGGATACCTATTTCCCGGGGATGACTCACCTGGGGCGAGTTCCCTGACCGTCCGCTAACTTATGTTCGCGCGCGACTTCCGTCATTCCGTGACGCGCGTCTCCTTCCCGTATTCGCGTTCACGAGACAAAATTAAAGTCCACTGGAAAATCAACTAAGTCTATACCTCCTGCCGAGGATTCACGCTGTTCGCGCCTCAACTAATTGAAATAAAAGAAAATGACTAACAATGGCGCGACTTATGACTCTAATCTTGTGCTGCGTCGGAGGGGATCGCTCTGCAGGTTATGTTTCAGTAAAATCAAGAACTAATCAAACGAAAGGGAAATCAGGACCACCCACTGCAGCTCCCGGAGTCGGCTCCTCCCTTCCGCCTCGTCCCCCTCCTCGGAACGCGTACGCCATACCTAAACTACGCTGGGCGCGGCTCCACCTCGTCTGTCCTGGGACGTTGCCGTTGGTACCCCAGTCGTTTCCGATAATGCGTGCGGCTGCAAGGTTAGGTTCAAAAATGTTTAATTTTTTAAGCTGTGTGGACTGGTAATAGTTTGAAAAATTGGTCCAAAAACCATTCAAATTGAAATAAGGGACTTAGAAAATTTTTATAAAATGTCCGAAAAAGAGGAAAAACAAAAAATCGAAAAAAGCTAAGAAAAATACTCGAAAAACTTAGAAATACAAAAAAATAGATAAAAACTCGAAAAAACTTGAAAAAAAA
>NW_020221199.1:0-386 GCF_003070985.1 Temnothorax curvispinosus
GCATGCCTCACATTAAAGAATACATAATATTAAAATAATCGTATTTTTCGCGATTCATTTAGTTATCGTATTTCAGAGCTCCGACTTTGTCGTCCAACGCCGCCCGTCGGCATTCGCGGCTACCTTTTTCTCGTTAGCTATAGCATTATGCAACAGGTTTCTATAACTCTTTATCGTTTAATCTTATTCGAGAGAGCCTAATTCGCATTAAAGGACACATAACAATGTTAGAATAAACGGTATTTCTCGAGATTTATTTGGTGTCGCGTGTGGTATTTCGAAGTACCGAATTTTTCGTCCAATGCCGCCCGTCAGCATTCGCCTCTACCTCTTTCTCGCTGGCTAGCATTATGCAACAGCATTTTATAATTATTTATCGTCTAATC
>NW_020221199.1:486-1125 GCF_003070985.1 Temnothorax curvispinosus
GCATGCCTCACATTAAAGAATACATAATATTAAAATAATCGTATTTTTCGCGATTCATTTAGTTATCGTATTTCAGAGCTCCGACTTTGTCGTCCAACGCCGCTCGTCGGCATTCGCGGCTACCTTTTTCTCGTTAGCTATAGCATTATGCAACAGGTTTCTATAACTCTTTATCGTTTAATCTTATTCGAGAGAGCCTAATTCGCATTAAAGGACACATAACAATGTTAGAATAAACGGTATTTCTCGAGATTTATTTGGTGTCGCGTGTGGTATTTCGAAGTACCGAATTTTTCGTCCAATGCCGCCCGTCGGCATTCGCCTCTACCTCTTTCTCGCTGGCTAGCATTATGCAACAGCATTTTATAATTATTTATCGTCTAATCACATTCGAGAGAGCATGCCTCGTATTAAAGAATACATAATAATAATAAAATAAACGTATTTCTCGAGATTTATTTGGTGTCGCGTGTGGTATTTCGGAGTATATCGAGTCGTCCAACGCCGCCCGTCGGCATTCGCCTCTACCTCTTTCTCGTTGGGTAGCATTATGCAACAGCATTTTATAATTATTTATCGTCTAATCACATTGGAGAGAGCATGCCTCGTATTAAAGAATACATAATAATATTAAAATAA
>NW_020221200.1:0-254 GCF_003070985.1 Temnothorax curvispinosus
CCTTTGCGTACGTGCGTTGTTTCTTTTCGACATTGTTTCTATGCGGACGACTCCGGTATTTTTCCATTGCGTGAAATCCACCAAATACGAGTATTTTTATATGGGAACGAACGTGAGTTAATTACCTCTTGCGAATGTTACATGTTTTGCCCAGCGTTGTTCACTTCATAGTCTGTTTACTGCATTATCAATTGTTCACCGCTAACGATCATTCTATTCTCGCTCCGAGATTCCTTGCGTATGCTGACGAGAAG
>NW_020221200.1:264-3601 GCF_003070985.1 Temnothorax curvispinosus
TTGCGAGATTACCGCGTGGCTTTGCGATCAACACGAAGTTGATGCGATGTGGTGATCGAGCAGTACGAGACTGCGATGTGAGATTCAGGCTTCTTACGTGGTGACGAACAGCACGAGGCTGTATGGGAGATTTCGAACAGCACGAGGCTGTATGGGAGATTTCGAAGGACTGTTGACTTACGCTACCCTGATCTGATAACCGCGACCATTGACTTACGCTACTCTGTTGATACCCGCGACTGTTTGAGATACACCGCTTTTGAGATTACCGCTATTCCCTTGATAACCGCTCAGCTCAACGAGATCAACTGCGTGCTAGACATCCTTGCTCAGCGTGCCAATCATCCTTGCGTTCTACGTTCCTGTCATCCCTGTGATCTGCGCGCTAGATATCCTTCCTCTGCGCGCCATTCATCCTTGCGTTCTACGTTCCTGACATCCTTGCGAACTGCGCGCTAGACATCCTTGCTCTGCGCGCCATTCATCCTTGCGTTCTACGTTTCTGTCATCCTTGCGATCTACGTGCTTGTCATCCTTTATGCTGCGTGCTATTTATCTCTGCGTTCTACATGCTGAAGCTCCTTTCTTGACGTACACCAGATAACGCCATTTATTTTTTGAGGTCCTTCTACTCCAGATTCATCTCTCAATATTCTTGGTTTAATAAAACCTAACTATCTTGTCTACTGGTGCCATTTCTGATTTCTGATCTTACTCGGCGCAACACGAATCAGATTATCATCACACAACAGTAATAGTTAAAAATATGAACGTACGTTTGCGCACATGGCCAAACACATTGCACACATGACTTTATTGCACACGAGCAGATTGCGCACATGACATTATTGCGCACACACACATTGCAGACATGATTTTATTGCGCACATACACATTGCACACATGGCTATATATTGCACACATAAAATAAAAAAATCATATTAACACTTTGCACACATGACATTATTGCGCACATACACTTTGCACACATGACATATTATTGCGCATATACGCATTGCATACATAAGTTTATTGCACACATAAAATAAAAAAAATATAATAATAATTAGTACTCTGACCACACGACTTAGTTGCGCACATACACTTTGCACACATGACATTATTGCGCACCAGCAGATTGCACACATGACATTATTGCGCACACACACATTGCACACATGACATTATTGCGCACATACACATTGCACACGTAATATTATTGCGCACATAAAATAAGAAAATCGTTTTAACACATTGTACACATAACGTTATTGCACACATACACTTTGCACACATGACATTATTGCGCACATACACATTGCACACGTAATATTATTGCGCACATAAAATAAGAAAATCATATTAGCACATTGCACACATAATATTATTGCGCACATCCACTCTTAAAAAAGGCGTGTTAAGTCGATAGTCGAATTTATTGTTGCCTTTTTACCGCGATGCTGATTGGTTATCTCGATTGATTGCCGCGCCGTAGCTTGCTTCATCCCGTGAGGGACTGTCATCGCGGAGTCACGCGGAGTGTGTTTTGGCAATTTGAACGTTAGCGTATTGTCGTGTGAGTATCCTATATAACGAGTTCTGCGAGTTTCGTGCGTGTGTGTCGTGTGATGTGATCGACGTGACAGCTCGTGTGTGTTGTGTCGCGAGGTTAGTGGGGTTAATTGTTTATTTAATTTTTATATTGTGAATTTATTATTTCTCTTTATTTCTAAATAATTTTAATTATTTATATGTTTAAATAATTTTGTTGGTTTGTCATATAGAGTCCGCGGCGAATTTGACGGGATAATAACAGCTTGCATCGTTTGGGGTTATAGTGGTAATAACGCGGTCGTCCCTATATACTTTCATTTTTCGTATAATCAAGGCGTCGCAAAGCTAAAGAAGATGAATAAGAAAGGAAGCGGAGGAAGAAGAGGTAAGTCTTAAAATAATATAATATTATAATATGAATTTTTATATTATATTGTGCGTAACTCGTCGATGATGATGAAGACGGTGATAACAAACGTGTCAATAATATTTTTTTAATTCTTTGTGATTAAGGTGATAAGTCATAATAAAGTCGAAGAAGACGAATAAAAAAGGAAAAAGACGAGGAAGAGGAGACTCGAGAGAGAGAGAGAGAGAGAGAGAGAGAGAGAGAGAGAGAGAGAGAATAGAAAAGAAAGAAAATGAGACAGAGAGATAGAGAGAGAGAGGTAAGCTTTAAAAAAACATTTAAATTTATATTGTGCATAACTTTTCGACGATGAAAACGACTATAGTGCGTTTGTCCATAATTCCATTATTCTTTGTGAGGAAGACGAACATGAGAGGATAAAGGATCGAGAGGAAGTAGAAGATGAAGAAAAGAGGAGAGAGAAAAAGAAAGAGAGAGAAAGAGAGAGAGAGAGAGAGAGAGAGAGAAAAGGTTAAGTCTTATAATAATATTAATATATTATATATATTAGGTAGTCTAATGTATACGATTTAATATATATTAGGATGATTCAAGATCTCTGCGACAAACTCTGAGGAACGATAAATCTCGTAGAAAGGACCATATTCTGTGAAAAAACCTATGTTTTCTGACGTATTGTTTGGGAGCTACACGATGGCACAGACAAGTCTTAGGTGACATGTATTACAATTCTAAAATAAATTATTTATTTATTATTTTAAGTATATTTGCAGACAGTTTATAGAAGATGTTTAAAGTGTCTATCCTGAATTTAATTGCATTTTGCGTTACAGAATACAATTAAGTGAGGCAGACACTTTAAAAACATCTTCCGTAAACTGTTTGTAAGTGTGCTTATTCAGTGCCATGCGATTATCGATATACAAGTAAGCAAAGTTTTATGCACAATTTTTTATCATGCACATTTTCGAGATTAATATTGAAATGCTTCTATAGGTGATTGGTGTGAAAAGTCAACTCTAATTAACGCTTTCCGCGCATGTGAAGAAGATAGAGAAGGAAAAAATATATAACAATCACGAATAAAAATAATGTATATATTATATTGTGTGTAATATTAGGTGCTTTCTATTTTCATCAAAATTTAGATAATGTTCAATTCTAACGTCGTTCTATCTTTTTTAGCAATTAATGAATAACAAAGACAGAATAAAATTACTTACTTTAATAAATGTACTTGGTGTTTTTTTTTTACATTTTTATTTAGATTATTAGATTGAAACAAAATGAGAAATAAAATTAAATTCAAAAATAAATTTTGATTGAAATTAAATTAGATAATGTCTAGAAAAGAAAAATGTAATGTCGCTCGCGAGTAGCTTCAAGCCGAAGCGCGTTCCCTGACGACGGGAT
>NW_020221200.1:3611-7640 GCF_003070985.1 Temnothorax curvispinosus
GGGAGAGAGAGAGAGGAAGAAGGAAGAAACGCGAGTAAGCCTTAAAAAAATAATTAAACGTATTAGGGGTATTCAAATAAGTTAAAGTTTAACGGTTTGACAGGTCATGTCGAATTAAAGTCGAGTAAAAAGTTAATTATATAACTTTGGGCGCGCTACTCTTTAAGGTTATGCAAAATACATAAGTGACTCATTAACCTATCACATTAATCTTTGGGTTAAAAGTGTAAAAATTAACTTTTTACCCGACATAACCTGTTAAACCGTTAAACTCTAACTTATTTGAATACCCCTATTGTGCGTAACTCGTCGACGATAACACAGGTGATAGCGTGTGGGTTCGTAATTTTTTTTTGTTTTCCGTGATTAGATATGACAAAGATAAAGATGACAAACGAAAGGAAAAAAAGAAGAGTCGACAAAGATAAAGAAAAAGAAAAAAGGGAAACAGAGAGAAAGAGAGAGAGAGAGAGAGAGAGAGAGGGACGTAAGCCTTAAAATAATAATTAAACTTATATTGTGTGCAACTTGCCTACGATGAAGATGATGATAGCGTGTTTGTTCGTGATTTTGTTATTCTTTGCGATTAGATATTGCATATATAATTAAAGATAATGAACAAGAAAAAAAGAAAGAGACAGTAAAAGGAAGAGAAAAAGAGAGAAAAATAGAAAAAGAGGCAGGTAAGCCTTAAAATAATAATTAAATTTATATTGTGTGTAACTCGTCGACGATTAAGGGCCAGTTCCACAAACGTCGGTTAACTCTTAACCTCAGGTTAACTTATCCTTTGTTTTTTTCTAACGTCCCTCTTAGAAACAGACGAAGAGTGAGTTAACCTAAGGTTAAGAGTTAACCGACGTTTGTGGAACTGGCTCTAAATTGGTGATAACATGTTTTTTCGTAATGATTTTTCTCCGCGATTAGATGTGATAATAAAGATGACGAACAAGAGGTAAAGGAGACAGAAAAAGAGAGAGAGGGAGAAGGAGGGAGGTAAACCTTAAAATAATAATTAAACTTATATTGTGCGTAATTCGTCGGTGATGAAGATGGTGATAGCGTGTGTGTTCGTAATTTTTTCGTTCTCTATGATTGGATATGACAAAGTTAAAGATGACAACTAAAAGAAAAAGAACAAAAGTCGAGAAAGACAAAGAGAAAGAAAAAGAAAGAAACAGAAAGAACGAAAGAGAGAGAGAGAGAGGCGGGGCTGGAGAGTTAAGAATTCACTTTCGTAATCAAAGAGATAAGAAGCATGTTAAAAATTTTGTATATAAAAATTTTACGTATTTTTTTCAAGGTTTTTAATTAATTATTTAATATGTTTTTTCTAATATGTTATTATTAAAGAGCAATAGCGTTGCAAATGTTGTTTTGTGTAATGATATAGAAAAAAAGCTAAATGGCGCGCGCGTAGCGCGCGCTTGTAATGTTCTAGTAAATTAAGAAAATAATATTAAAACTTTGCATTTTGTTACTTATCACATTATGTTCTATTAAATAATTTATTAATTTGTCTATCATAAATTATATTAATATTATTGCATTCCTACTTTTCAATATATAGGGAGTGCAGGGGGGCAAAGTCCCCCCGTCCACGCATATACTTTGATATGTTATATAAAATATGTTCATCATTAAAAGCTAATTGTAAGTGATATGCATTATAAGTATACATACGTTTCAAATTTGCGCACTTTTGCATGTGCGTGCGGCCACTGAACATGCGCATATGACCACAGGGCATGTTCGTAGTCGCTACATCTCGTCGGTATGACAGGAATCATAACCTGATTCTTGTCAACTTTTATGTTTAATATCCTCGCTTCGCGGGGCAGAGAGCGACACTTTTTTCTGCCAGATTCTTTCGTTTCACGCAAAAACGCGTCGATTAAGTCTAAGTTCAACGAAATCGGTGAGGAGGCCACTATTCTTCAGATTTACCCTTATTTTATGTGCGCAATAATATTATGTGTGCAAAGTATATGTGCGCAATAATGTCATGTGTGCAAAGTGTTAATATGATTTTTTTATTTTATGTGTGCAATATAGCCATGTGTGCAATGTGTATGTGCGCAATAAAATCATGTGTGCAATGTGTGTGTGCGCAATAATGTCATGTGTACAATCTGCTCGTGTGCAATAAAGTCATGTGTGCAATGTGTTTGGCCATGTGCGCAAACGTACGTTTGGATTTTTAACTATTACATGTGCGCAATAATGCTTGTAGGCAATCGCTCTGTAGGCAATTGGGAATGTCGGCAAACGAAGCTGTAGGCAAAATGTTGTGGGCAAACGAAGCTGTTGGCAATCGGGATTGTAGGCAAACGGGACCCCCCCCTATGTTTTATGATACGTATATCTCATACAAATTAATTACCCAGAAAAGAAAAAAATTATTTTTCAAATTAACTAAAAATTAATTAATTAAATATTATCGGCAATATAATATACTCTTAATATAATTCAAATCTCATTATTGTCATTTTTATTTTATAACTTAAAAAAAAATCACCTTTTTATATATTTATATATATATATAGTAGTAGTAATATCATTTATTTTATTCCGAAAAATTACAAAATGGCGTTTTGTAGGGACGTACCCAACCCTTTACAGCCAGCTTTTTCCTAACCCGACCTGACCATAGCGGCATTTTACAGTCTACTTTCTCCCTCCCTTCCTCGCCCTCTACCTCTCCTTCCATTTCCTCTCATCACCCCCACTCCTGTACCACCTCTTCTGCGTCCTTCTGTCTTGATCCTTTAAGGTGAAAGCACATAAAATTGCAGGAGCCATGAGCAGAAAGCAGAAGCCATATGCGCATGCGCTATGGTATCTGAAGAGCTCTAACAGATACCATCGCGCATACGCATATGGCTTCTGCATTCTGCTCATGGCTCCTGCAATTTTATGTGCTTCCACTTTTACTCTCCTCTGCGCTCTCCGTTTACTCTTCTACCTGTTCTCACGGGTCTCTACTTCCACCTACAAACATAACCTTCTCAGACCCTGCCTTCCTCTCTTCCTTCTCCCTCACTCTCCTCTAACCCCTGAGTGTGTTATCTGTGTGTGTGTGTGCGTCCGTCCAACCTTTGTCCTCCCTTTTCTTCTCCCTGCTTACTTTGCTCTCTCCTTGGCTCCACCTGCTCTTACTTTCCCTCTCTTCTGTTTTCTTCTACGCCTTTCTGCAATTCTCCGGAATTTTCTCTTCAGTTTTCTGCTTTCCGCAATCCGACCTCTTCGTCATACGTTCTCTTCGCCATACTGTTACCTGCATGCCATCGACGGACGTTCACCTCCTCGATCGACCCATTCTCTCGATTCATCGATTTCATCCGTTCCATCTCATTGGCCGTAGTGCTGTGCTCTTGTGCGCTCACCTTAAACGTTCGTCTCTTGCGCCATCTCCTCCGTCGCTCCTCTCTTTCTTACCGGCCTGCTCTGCCCGCAGCGCACTCCAGCGCATCGCGTCCTACCGCCCCGCAGTGGTGCCAACATGCTCTTTCGGAGCAGTCGACTCCCCGCGCCGGCTCGGATCGATGCCTCCACTGCGCTTCCTTCTCGCCGACAGCCAACCAGCGGATCACACGTACCCTCTTCCGTCCGCCGAGTCCTGCTCCAGCCATTGCTCCCCCTCCGCCGCCTTTCACCTCTTCCGGCCCTGGCGTCCTCCCTTCACTTCCTCATCGTCATCCTAACCTCACTCTCCTTGTCTCTCGATTTCCGACCGCATTTCCTCGAATCCACTCTCACCTCCAATGCCTCCGCTTCTTCTCAACCTCCTTCACATCTTTCTTTACTCCTGCCCTCCACTCCTTCACACAGCCACGTCTACAGCACTCTTTTCGCCTCCTCGAATTTTCCACTTGTTCACCCGCCGAGAGCTAACGGGTGACCCTCTCTCTCTCTCTCTCTCTCTCTCTCTCTCTCTCTATATATATATATATATATATATATATATATATATATACAAGTAGAAACTTGCACATTGCTTCCTCATAGTTATTAAGTGTGCAAGTTGAA
>NW_020221201.1:0-1202 GCF_003070985.1 Temnothorax curvispinosus
AGTAAAAGTTTGGTATTACTTTGGTCTTGTTGTAATGCGGAAGCCGAGTTGGCCTCGTTACAACACCGAGCTGTCAGTGCTACTGACCTGAGCCCGGAAGCAAAAGCGCTGACCGCTGAGTCGGCAACGAGGAAGCGACTCCGCACGATAAAAGGCCCGCCCTTCCGATAAGCGACGGGCAGTCTAATAACCAAGCGCGTACCGCGAGTCAACGTATCAATAGTATAATTATCAACCCGCAAGTTAGGGTAGTGAAATAATTGATTCAAGTGTAACTACGAGAAATCTGTTTTATTAAACGCCTTTGCAACCACTATCTCGCGAATGTTGTCTTCTCTACCTCCCAATCTGCGGATCCAAAGAACCCGGTGCCGGCCCTAAACTCCAATTCAAAGGCGCGGCACAACAAATTGGTGGCAGCGGTGGGATTCGCTAACCGGACGAGAGGACATCCTGCCAGACTTACGCCTGCAAAAAGGAGCGGATCATCAAAAGGCGGTAAAGCATCCCGGAGAGGAACAGCCAGCCAGATCCAGAGCGAGAGAAGCCACGGTAGCAGCCGATGAATGTTATCTACGACACCGGAGAGGGCCACAACCTACCGCACGGACTCACCAGCCCGAGCAGCGGAGCAGCGAAGCACCGAGGCAGCGAAGCCGCCCAGCGGACGACGACTCAGCGGAAAGCGAACACCATGCGTAGCGCGGTGTTACTGTAAGTCCGTTCTATGTTTTAATAAAATCCGCGCGAAATAGGGAAACGGACTGCGAACGCCGAAAATAAACTTCGCAACCTGCCGACGATATAAGCGTGAGCGCCGATAGATATCGGACAACTTATCCCGGCATCCCTCCATCAGCAACGCGTCCTTCGTGCTTAGCGAGCGCGCGCGACAAGCGATCGAAAATAGCATTCAAAATCCCCTTCGCGCCGCACGACTTCGTTTACGGACAACGAAGCCTTAGACCGCGTACGACGGAATTTAGACGCGCAACTTGCCGACGATAATACGCCGGTGCTCGAATTACACCCCAACGTCATATTAGAACGTGAATTCGCGTTTTTAGACGCTAGCCTCTGTAACGCGAACGAAGACCCGTGAAATAGTACAGCTAACGAAAGCGGTGACAAAAACAGTGACGATCACGACCGTGACGCACGCAGACTGCCCCGATCGAAGGAGACGCACGATTGGACACCTT
>NW_020221201.1:1302-8016 GCF_003070985.1 Temnothorax curvispinosus
ACTCCCTATTTTTCATTGCATATTCTTGTAGCTTACCTAAAGAGCTTTTCAAAACCCTATATTTGAGTATTTTTTCATGAAATACTTTTCGAGTTACAAGGCTTGAAAGTTATTGGGTTGCAATTATGTATCCAACAGAATGGTAGTACATTTGAGCATATGCTGTAAACCAAAAATACACAATGTGACTTCGATGTGACCCTACTTGTGAGTCAATCGGTCTTGCCTTCACTGGCCGGATCAATGTTGGGTCTTGCCTTCACTGGCCGGATCAAATCTTGGGTCTTGCCTTCACTGGCCGGATCAAATCTTGGGTCTTGTCTTCACTGGCCGGATCAAATCTTGGGTCTTGCCTTCACTGGCCGGATCAATGTTGGGTCTTGTCTTCATTGGCCGGTACACCTTGGGTATGCTAATGCCGGCGGGATTGTAACTTTCAAGCCTTGTAACTTGAAAAGTACTTTATGAAAAAATACTCAAATATAAAAAGAGTTTTGAAAAGCTCTTTAGGTAAGCTACAAAAATATGCAATGAAAAATAGGGAGTTCCATTTAAAAAAACAAAGTTGAACTTCATATGACCTCGGCACGTTCACTCAAGGTCAAACCAATGACACGATCTTATGTCGCCTTTTGAACCAAACAACTTTTGTCTGAAACAATTTTTCCAATCTTTTTTACTTTAAGAGATATTCAGCTAAATCACTTAAAATGATACACCCTGTAGACTCCGCCGACTCCCCCCGACCGAAGGTGACGCACGATCGGACACCTCGGGCGACACTCAGAGTGAGAACTCTGGGAGAGGAGAATTCTCTTTGACTTCTTACGACAGCGACGTATTTGATCCGACCAAAGAAGATTATACCTCCCAGACCAACAAAATGTTGAGCCAGCAACGAGCTGCCCCGGCCATTGCACCACGCAAAGACATAACACCCGCGCAGGTCAACGCGGAAATAGAGCGACTTAGACCCGCGACTAACAGGCGACCGTCCGAAATCGACCAAAGTCGAGCTCCCGAGCCGACGCGAACAGATCCGATCGCTCTGTCGAACTTCTTCGCACTATGCGGGATATACAGGACCGCGTAAGCCGGCTAGAAGCCACCACCTACGATCGCCCCAACGAACGAGATCGCCACGTATGCAGCCAGGGTCCTTTAGACGTCACATACGGGCGAACCCATAACGACGTCCGTAATCAACCGGGACACCACATCGGGTTCCTCAGTCTGAAGGAAGCCCGAAACATGATTCCCGAGATAAACGGAAAATTCCGAGAGCGCGTCTGCGAATTTATAAGCGAGTACATACGCGATGAAGAATATTCAGCCCGCAGACGGAGCCATGCTCTTAGAGACCATATTGTGTACAAAGTTCAAAGGAAAGGCCATGACAGACTTCGACACGCGCGATATTCGCGATTTCGAGCAGTTAAAGCGCGAGTTAGAAACGGAATATCTAGGAAAGCGCGGCATGACCCACCTGCAATTAGAATTTAACTCTCTGAAACAAAAACCGGGAGAAAGCGCGCAAAAATTCGGGCATCGAGTCGAGAAATTAGCGAGAGAACTGTACGAGGCCATGGAGGAAGGCCAAGAGCACTCGCAAGAGCAGCAGAAAGCAATTCTCGACAGCATTAAGATGCAAGCACTGCATAATTTTCAAATAGGCTGCACGACGATATCAAAATGATAGTCAGAGCGCAGCGATACCCAACCTTGCAGGAAGCAATAACCGGCGCCAGTGCGGAGGAAAAGGTAAAGGGCCCCTCCTCGCGGGACGGACAGACGACAAACAAAAATAAGTTTAGCTCGGAAAACGCGCGATATCCGGGGAGCGAGGCGATACAGTGCCACAAATGTGAAGAAACAGGCCATTACGGGCGAGATTGCCGTACGAGCCTAGAGGCCTAGATAATCAGAGAAGCGACAACTCTACCCCCACCTAGAGTCCTATACCCCCACCATGGTTCCCATCGGGCCCGCAGCTGATCGCTTGTGAAAAAACTAACCTCTGAAGCGTCGTCTACAATACGCGGAGTAAAAAATAAGAGTAGGCGTAAGAAGTGAGAAGTAAGTGTAAAATAAAGCTAAAATAAAGGCGTAAGCAAAATAAATTATTTTTATTTCTTAGTCCAACTTTAGCTCTTACACTTACAAGCGTACTATGAAGTAAGAGTAAGAAATAAAAATGACTTATTTCGCTGATGCCTACTCTAGTACTTTTACTTATATCTTATTAAAATGATAAAGTAAGTAATGTTATTATCATAATGTGACATTTGTTTTGTTCATTGTCTAGGAACCAGTTCATGAAATAAAAATGGAAAAACAATGTAACGAGACTGATACTACTTCTGTTCAAGTATCAAATGAATATTCTGCAAAGGTCAGTATTAATAGCCGCTTTTGGAAAACAAAGCGATCAGTGAGCGGTCAGTGATTATTGGCCTGTACTATTAGATCTTTTTTAGACCAATTACATTGACCAGTTACTTAGCTGTTGTGCAACCGTTATTTCCTGAACGTACCCAATGTCATGTGCTTACAATTGTATAAAATGTCAATTAAAATTTTCATTTGTGTTATAACGTATGTTACAGATTCGTGCTATTGAAGAGAGACATTCAATCCCTTTTCTACTTTTCAAAACAGAATGTTATACAATTGAGGAACTGAAATTGCAGTGTAGCAAAGCATCACAAGTTCTTCAAGACCTGAAAGTTGAACGTGACTTAGGCCTGCAGCAGTTATATGTAAGATGTTCAGTGAGATTGCCAAAATGGAGAAGACATTGCGTAAGTTACAGTCTACTGCTACTAAATGTAATTCCAAGAAGTGTACAACAAGGAAATAGACCTAAACACTTGTGTCATATTATTTGTAATATTTTTCTGATTACGAGTTTTATAATTATCCGTTATATTTGTTATACCTCATACTGTCTTTAAAATAAATGGCAATCATACATAATGTGTTTACTTTTTTATTCGAGCCTTGTCATAACATAAATACATAACATATATGTATATTCGTAATTCGTAAAAAAAAAATTATAATAGTAATACTGAATTTCGAACTTATAAGAGAAAATAAAATTGCACGATATAAATACATATGATATAGATACATGTATAAAGTTTTTTGGTTGTCCAGTATATCAGCAGTGGTTGCACCCAACTAAAAAAGAATGCATAAACAAATATATACAAAAGGTCGACCACAATTTCAAATAAACCTGGAAAAAAAAAGAAAAATCCTTTACCTGATTATTGCAATCATTGTCGGAATCTTTTTGTGCCACTGATACTGTCATGTCCTCTTGCAATAAAGCCGATGATGCAGTTAGTCTACTCGTCAACAATGGATGTTTGGTTGATGGCGTTGAACAAGATGTAGATTCATTATCGATGGTTTTCATTGCATGTGTGACATCACTATGTTCATCTTTCAACCATCTTATACTCAGCCATAATTCCTCACCTTTATGAGTATTTCCTACTTCTAAACAGTCCTGTACCTGCTGGGAGAATGTATTTATCAAAAAAAAAATTATTTTTACAAACACTATGGCTGCGTTCCAATATTCTCACTGCCAGTACTGAAAATCTATAGTTTCCGTTACGTATACTATAGATTTTCAGTACTGACAGTGAATATCGGAACGCAGCATATATGATATTTTGGCACAAAAGTGATAAAAATCGAGAGAATACTTACTTCATCACAAGTTAATATTTTCAAGCAGTATGCATGCTCATTCTCTTTTTCTTTACCTATAATAGAGATATTTGTTATATCCTTCAAACATTGTGCGGTTTGTCGAAATCTTCGTATAATTTTTGGATTACAATGATTTTCACTGTCTTGAATTTCCTCTATTTGCAATGAGGGAATAGCAGATGTTTTCAGCCTTCGAAGAATTCCATTTCCTCTTGTGTGCTCCACATAGTTCTCAGGAACAAAGTGCAACTGCAACAAAATAGACAATACATGATAAACATACACACATCTGAAGGCATGTTTCAATATTTTATGAATCTTATAAAATACCTCACAAACTCTGCTATTACATTTCAGACTCCACCCGAGACGGTTAATCCAAGCTACCCACGCATTTCGATGTTCCACATTCTTAGGAAATTTATGCATAGATAGTCTTTCTTTTTCGGTTGTTGTACACCCAAATACCTCACACACTTTTACCATCTTTATTCTTTATTCAAACTCTTGATTTCTGTAAAGACGAATGTAATAAGTTTATAAAAATATTTAAAATATGATCACATTCTCTCTCAAATTAGTTACAAGTGAACAGAAATATTACTGATTATTGTATGATATAACCCTCATCCACACAAAATGCATATATTTACGATGTCCCAAAAACTTCACGAATGTCTACAATTCTTTTCTTAATAATATTAAAAATATATTAATCTGTTTCACTCACCTAACCTCGATGTAACACGTTACTTTGGGACAACCTTTCTGTCGGCGAGTGTACGAGGACAATTATACGGCCAGCAATTTCCACTGTTTTATTATTAAGTCTGGTATACTGTTGCGCAGCGAGGTCTCAATGGCAATTACAATTAATGCAGACAGTATCAGTCGCAGTACTTAAAAAAATTTCCCGTTCGGGCAAAACGTCCGAACACGTTCGAGCACGCCAACGTCGCCAACCGACTCGTGCAGCTATCAGTGGTGCACACGGAATCAGCTGCGGGCCCGATAGCCTCGGTTTTGATTGGTGCCGCGGTCAGCCAATCAGCAAGCGTGCCCTCAATGTCGCTTCTCTGATTATCTAGGCCTCTATACGAGCCGACATGCGAATAGATTCTCGTTGCCGAAACCGGACAAGCCCGGCGGAATAAATACGCTCGAGTGCACCTATTGCAAAAGAACCGGGCATAAGCGAGAAGAGTGTTGGTCGCTGAACGGACGACTCAACACGGAATGATCAAGCCGATCGAAAACGGACGCCCCCAAAAAGGCGCCAGTAAATGGTTTAAAGGTAAAAAAAAATCGCGAGAAACGAACGATGAATCTTCCTCCAGTAGCGGCAGCGAAGAAGACGAGAGACCAAAGAAGAATAAGGCACGAGCCGCCGAGGAGTATTAAGTATCGCAGATAACAGGGAAACATAACATACATACCTTAAACCTGATAACACTGCCGATTCAAGAGGCCAAGAAAGGCAAGACGAATTTCTTATTAAACTCAGGAGCGATCCTGACGCTAATCAAAGTAGGAAATTTAAAAGGCGACACTATGATGCGAGAAAAGCGCCTGACTTTGACCGGAGTGACGGGACACAAAATCCACACTTTCGGAAAAATAAAAGTAACCGTAGACCTCGGAAGCCAGAAAATACGCCATACCATGTACGTGGTAGAGGATGAATTCCCGATCGATTATAAGAGAATACTGGGAAATGATTTCCTCACAAAGCGCAAAGCCTATCTCACACACCACAAAGCAGGTACACATCAGAAGAGTTACATTTAAACTCCGACCATATAAGAAGGTAAACTCACCACCCCGCAGCAGAGTAGGTATCATAAAAGAACTTACACCAAGAGTATTCATCGGACACTGTTTGATGGAGCCGACAGTTTTTGAATGCCCGATAAGCATGTTAAACGGCGTGAAAAAATTAGTAGAGGCACCCACAACGCGCGTAACTATAAAGCGTCGTCTGCAATGGCAGCAGGAGTAGTGAATGCAAAGAGTGGGCGTTAGACGTAGGCTGTAGAATTAAGGCCGGTATACGCCTAAGTGTCTACAATGGCGTATAGTAAGCGGCTTTTACGTCAAATCACGCGAGATAACCTAGAAACGTTTTTATCGTGTCTTGAGTTAACTTGCCGGGGAACAAACTCCGCATCATCTCCTGCCTAGTCGTCAAAGAGCTCAGAGATCGTGAGTGTTCCATCGACTTGGTCCAGTATGTCGTACTTATCTACAGTGATTAATTTACAATCATATAGGTTCATATTACGCGTACTTTATACATGATTGTATAAATTAATCGGCGTGTATAAATTTATCTGTTTGTACACAGGCGGTAATATCAAAGCATTGCGGCATATCAGCGTTGTTGGTGCACAGTCATGGATTTACAAAAAAATTGGAATTGCATTATTTATTATGTTGTGGAGCCAGATTCTGAATATTCAGTGGCGCATTATTCAGACGAGGAGAGCTACTGAAAGTCGAAGCTGTCGAAGGTGGTGGGTAGGGGAGAGTGGGCTCCTTTGAGCCACGGGGTCCAATGTGACAGTGCGAATTATCTGTATTAACGTTCTGCAAAATAGTGACGGTGGGTATGAAAACTTTCGTTTTCAAAACATATAACTTCCATCAAAAAATTATGCCGAAATAAGCATATATACTTTAGTTAAAGGCAGATATGTAATTGGAGCCTTACAAATACTTGTCATAACTTTTTGATATTTATGGATTTCTAAGGATTCTACAGTTAAAAAAAAATTCATAAGACGTTTGTCGGGATCTAGGTTCAATACTAAAGTGCGCACAAAAACGTTTAATTGTTTTGTATCTGAAATATTTACGATAAATAATATCAATGTTCAGTGGGGTCCAATGTGACGCAGGTTGATGGGGTCCTCTGTGCCACGCTTACAGAACTACACTGTTCGGGCGCGCAATAAACGCGCCGAACGAATCGCCGAATCCGTTCCGCGA
>NW_020221202.1:0-1474 GCF_003070985.1 Temnothorax curvispinosus
TGATTGGCACTTAATCGGGGCGATTAAACTAATCGGAGATGGTGCAATTGGCCCTCAAATAATTCAGCCAATTGACCAATGCGATTGGTTAATTAATTCGCCGAGACAATCGGAATGATTTCTAGCATCATGGACACAAGGCTTTCACCAGTACCGATATCTTATCTGCACAACGATTGCGCTTCATTATCACGTTTGAAGGTCGTATCATTGAGATAAGTAGACAGGAGTGGTGGAAAACAGGATCCAATTAAGTTATTACGGTGTTACACGAAATGTCGGTGCGCGTTGCTGTGGTACGTAATTGCGCAAAAAATTTTGAAAATCAATCAAGAATCTTTGCGTTTTCGGAAGATTGATTGTAGTCTGTTCTTTTCTTAGCTGCATTGCGCTGATCCCAGTCTACAATATAGATGCTTTAAGCTCTAAGCCCTAAGGAATTGATCAATCACAGTCGATTATTCTCCTCATATTCGACTATGGTTGAGCAATTTCTTAGGGCTTAAGCCCAGTTTCACCAACGTCGTTTAACTGTAACCTTCGATTAAACTTTGTAACTGTTCCCCTTAGAACTTGAAACTGGGCCTTAGGGCTTAAAATACCTATTGTAGATCGGGATTTATATACTTTCTGCTTAATAGATACTTAAAAATAAAATAGGTATACAATTGAAGGGTACAGGGGCAAAACAATCAATGACTACGTTTACACGACAGCTTGCAATCCGCTTTAATAACTACCGTATACTGTCCGATCCCAAATTTTTCTTGTTTTGATCATATTGATAATAATTATTTAAATATCAGCTTTTTCGATATTTATACTACAACTTTTAGTATATAATATATGTCAAAGATTGTTTTAAACGTTTAGAATACCAAAATAGATTCATATTTAATTGATCGTTATAATAAAAAAAAGAAAATTTTGGATCGAATTATAGTATACGGTAGTTACTAAACCAGATTATAAATCGCCATGTAAATGTAGTCAAAGTCCAACCGGAGTAATTAAAAAAAAAAAAAAAAAACGCGCGCAATTTTAAGTTTCAAGACATTCAGATATCTTAGGAAGCTATTGGAAATTTTTCAACTTTATTTCTAATGAATTGTAACTGCTCTTGATCAAAATTTAACATATAAGAATTGTAAAAGTGCCACACAATGACATAATCAGATCAATTTCGATATAAAGTGAACTTTGATCGTTTTTCCCCTGTATCTTTCAATTGAACGTTGCCGAGAAAGGTAGAAGAATTGAGACGTACAGAAAACTACAAAGAAAAAAAAAACAGATTTATGGATTTTAATCAACAAGTAATGCTGTTGTTCAGGTAACTGGCGGAAACAAAGGTATCGGCTTTGCCACCGTCGAAGCCCTCTGTCAACAGTACGATGGAAATGTTTACTTGACAGCTCGCGACACTGCCCGTGGCTTGAACGCCGTCAATGAATTGGAGAAGCAGGGCTTGAAT
>NW_020221203.1:0-2011 GCF_003070985.1 Temnothorax curvispinosus
TTTGCCAAAATTCGGACACTGACTAATTTTGAAAAGATTGTTCCCATCTGCGGTCTCAGTAAATACCCTTACAATACATAGTACCCATAAGTACCGTTACAATAAATAATCGAAAATTAAAGTATCATTGATAACTGGCCATAGCGTTATATTTTTTAAAAAATTAACGCATATCGTAACGCTATTATTTGCGGATTTACATTTAGCGACACGCGCAAACGTTGGCATTCCTATTAAAAATTATGATCTCAGGATTTAATCTTATAAATCAGTAAGTCTACATCCCTAAGTATTGCTACAATGCGAAACGAAAAAATAATATCTACTGATAAACTATGAGACAAACGATTTCTGTTATAAAGACGTTGATGAGATCATACGCAATCTGTAAAAAAAAAGAAAATAAAATAGCACTCTGTTAACATCTCAATGTAGGACAGCATTGAAGCAAATTCTAATTGAATATAATACATAATTATTTGATGATTCTCTAATAATTTTAACTCTACTTAACTTGATATATGGGGGGAGAGAAATTTACTGTAATAAATGACACCAACTTTTACATTAAAGAGGACGCAAATTCGAGTCAAAACGTCAGTGAGTACGTAATTTTATGTAATTATTGTTGAACAATATATTAATTGCACAACAACAACCGCGTCGACTCTCAGCAGTCTTATTTTCTTCTTTATTTATTAGTACAAAGCCTCAGGTTAACTTTAAATATCAAAGAATGACGAGTATAAATCAGGTAATCACTATTTACAACTTTAAGGTTTTATTAACAATTGGTTTGAACATAGAATAATATTTTAACCGAATGGTCCCAAGAAGTACCGCTTGTCGTCTGAAAGCAGTCCTCGTATATACCTTTACAAGAAACAATATTGTCTTTTAATTAGTACGTAAACTGAAGAAGTTTTCAATTTTTATCGATTACTGTCGATTCCAATTGACCAGCGCAGACACATTTACAAGCCGGCTGACACCGAGTAATCGTGCTAACATTATTTCTAGTTAGGATCCCGGAATCACCCTTACAACACAGTACTTGATACCGAAAACTACCGTTACAATGCAGAATAAAAAAGAAAAGTCGGTTACCCACTACGTATAATCGTATCTGCTGTCGGAAGCCCGTTATATAATATCGCCACATATTTACACAACATCCTCGACAAGGCTGTCACTAAACCAAAATCGCATATCAAGGACAGTTGGTCGTTCGTGAAGATCATCAAGGAGTTTAACATCCCTCTGGATCACATTCTTGTATCTCTCGACGTGGTTGCGCTGTTCACGAACATTCCCACAGAGCTCGTTTTAACTGGTATTGAAAAAAGGTGGGATGCAATTTCGAGAAAGACCAAGATGAGCTTGGAGCAATTCTTGTTTGCCATCAAGATGATTTTGAATTCCACCAGTTTCTCCTTTAATGATGAATTTTACGAGCAAATCTTTGGCAGCCCAATGGGCTCCCCTCTCTCTCCGATTTTGGCGGACATCGTCATGGACGATCTCGAAACTTGTTGCCTTCAATCCTTTGACTTTCCGATTGACATATTTTTTCGTTATGTTGATGACATCTTCATGTGTATCCCGAAATCAAAACTTAACGATATTGTGCTCGCTTTTAACAGCTATCATCCTCGTCTAAAATTCACGTACGAGTTGGAAGAAAATAATTGTTTGAATTTTTTAGACACGACCGTATTTAGACAGAATAATTTTTTATTTACTAATTGGTTTCGCAAACCAACGTTTTCAGGCCGTTACATCAATTATTTTTCCAGTTAAAATATAAGATCAATACCATCATAAACCTAGTGGACCACGCAATACTTTTGTCCGATGAACAGTTTCATGATGAGAATATCCGCCTAGTGAAATCTATCCTGTCTAACAATTGCTTCCTTGACTCGATCGTGAATAAACATATACAAAAAAGACTGACGGAAATCAATAAACGTTGGTACAATGGGGATGACGCTGTTGATGACGACAGACA
>NW_020221204.1:0-2589 GCF_003070985.1 Temnothorax curvispinosus
AAACGAGCAACAAATTCTTTTCTGATACTTTACTCGTATAACTAGATGCACGCTGAAATTTTTCGCTATTGTTTATACTTATTTTGCAAGCAAAAAATTAGCAACAAATAAGGTCAAAGCCAACTTTGAATTAAACGCCGTCACAGGCTACATAATTACAATAATTGTTACCGATTACAATAAATCCTGATCTGAGTTGCAGCTGACGGAGGTGCTAATTTCGTGCATTTTCTGTATATTTTAAAAGGTTCTTGGCGCAACACCGATCTCTACTTCCATTTAATATCGGACATGACAATTTCCGACGTTGAGCATGGCTGATACCAGGATCATACAGAGGGGACTGCCCCTTTTAAAATATACAGAAAATGCACGAAATTAGCATCTCCGTCAGCTGCAACTCAGATCAGGATTTATTGTAATTGGTAACAATTATTGTAATTATGTGACCTGTAACGGCGTTTAATTCAAAGTTGGCTTTGATCTTATTTCTTTTGCGTGTCGTAATCGTTCCATCGGCGATGACTATAATTTTCAGTGTTGATAATGTGAACTCTAACAGTTATAATTATTTTCATTTATATTACTTGTAAGTTTGAATGTAATGCCCTGAGGAAGACCAAGTAGGTCGAAACGTTGACTCGATAATTATAATTCAAAATGTATATATATCATCTAGCTTTTTATTAATACTTTAATATTGCTCGGAATATCGGCCGTAACATTACTTAGCTTTTAATTTTAATATTTTATTTACTTATAAATAAGATACTAAAAATACGACATCGTAAAAATTATAAAATATTGCAAAATAATTTTTCATATGCAATAGAATAATTATAGGTAATTATGTTGTAATTATAATTATTATATGATCTATAATTATATTATTCCAGTAAACACATACTTAGTCGGTGGAATAATAGTTGCAGATGCACAATACAATTATAATTACATAATCACCTATGATTGTTATATTGTATGTAATACGTATTAATTGTGTGCATCAAATTGTATTAAAAATGTTTTTTTAATCAAATGCACGCGCGAGCAATACAGCGTGACTGACCATTTTTACGCGTTCGCGGTTCTGTATTTTATCCTTTTATCGACCGTGACGGTAACGTAGCGCGCTCGCCTGCACCGCTCTGCACCGTAGCTCACCGGGTAACGGAACTCATTTATGCTCCCCACTGTACAAGGGGGATAGGCGATGCACCAAACAATTATCCTTTACATATACTATTACTCCACCTGTTCTCGAATTACTTGTATTGCATCTAATTACGTTATATCCACCAATTTGCAACTCATGATCACCAACCTCCTCAGTAACATGTGTCTCAACTGTCGCTAATATGAGAGGTTCTCTATTGCATACTATTTGTGAAACGATTTCGTCAATATGTCCCAACAAACCTTGTGCATTTAAATATATTATTTCATTAAATGATTGCTATGTCCCCATATAGTCAATTTTACTCATTTTCCTATTAATCATTTTTATATAACACGGACAATCTCTATCACTAGCCGCATGGTTTATCTCAAAATTATTCAATTTTAACTTACTTGCTACTTTATCGCAATTTACGCATTTCTTATTCACAGACTTACAGTCTTTACGGTCATGGTTCTCGGCACAAATTCCGTATCGCACGCAATCTTTACACTCCCTTGCCAAATGATTGAAACTCCAACCTTTATAACATCGAATAATATATATATCTTCTAATACTCTATACTTTTTCCATCCTATGTTGAGTCTTCCTCTTTTTATTATTTCGTTAAACATCATTGGGTCACTCTCAATACTAATTGAAACATTTCTATATTTTTCATTTATTTTCTTATATATTATTTTCATAGCTTGGCGTCCTTCATACATGCTTAGATCATTCTGTTTTATTATTGTTGATAATAATTTGTCATCATTGTCCGAAAGTAGAGTCAGAATCGGGCAATAACGCAAAGAGACTTCGATGGTTTTCTTCTCGAGACATGTTCGAGAGAATTCTATGAAAAGAAAAACGTTGTACTTATTTGTTATTCCTCCTGTTTGTCGTTGGTGGGTCGCATGTAAAGTCAAAAAGTCACGCGGTGAAATTGACAACAACCAACGGCAATCAGGACAGCCTCCGTATCGCGGAGTGCTCCGAGCACGTGCGCTTCCATCACGTGACGCCTCATCCACCAACCCCATCCACCAACGGAAATCGGCGTGGAGACGTGACGTAACGAGCTCCGGCCCAATGCAACGCGACGCTACGCGGTGACCGCCAATTCCTTCAAGGGAAGCGAGTCCGTTGGTCTGATGGATGAGACGTCACACCGTCACCGAACTTATAAATAAATGTAGCGTGGTAATGGGAGAGGACTTGTTCGCTCTCGCTCGCAATAGACACCGTCGTCTCTCGTAACGCAAGTTGTCGCGAATCTGAAACGGAAACTGTGATCATTCGAGAACTTTCTTGTAGACTGTTTGTGAAAATAAACTCATCGTTATTGAAATCAGAACTCTGTTGAGATACAAAACCGATCCTCCTGTTCCTGACCAACTATCGCGCGCGCTTAAACAATCTTCTAATA
>NW_020221205.1:0-4318 GCF_003070985.1 Temnothorax curvispinosus
TGGTGGTCCCGCGAGAGAACATTATCAGACAATTATTTAAAGATTCGTAATGCGTATATTACACTATACAAAGATAACCTACACCAACACACACGACCATCTACACATTCACATAGAGGATATAATCATTTTGTATATAGAGCATGAATAAACCTAGCGAGATTCTACCTAACTGAACATTTCGTTATTTGTGGGAACGACGCACCTTAACCTAATCCTGACCTACAACCCCACAAATTGGTGACCCCGATATTGCTCTATCTCGCTTGCTCTATTACATAAACAAATTAACAATGACGGACTCACAAGAAATAAACACATCGAACGGAGAACGCTCGCAAATCAACAGGGTGGCTTTAAAAGTACCTCCTTTCTGGACAGACGAACCCGAATTATGGTTCGCACAGCTTGAAGGCCAGTTTACACTGGGAAGCATAACGCAAGACAGCACTAAATATGCTTATGTTTTGTCCCACATAGAGACTAAGCAGGCCAAAGAAATTAAGGACCTGATAACAAAGCCACCTGAAGAAAATAAATATGAGAGTATTAAGAAGGCATTAATACAACGCCTATCGACCTCTCAGGAACAGCAAATCCGCCAGCTCTTAGAGCACGAAGAAATGGGAGATCGAAGACCTTCACAGTTTCTCCGGCACCTACAGGCCTTGGCCAGTTCAGCCATTTCGGAACAGCTTCTACGGACATTATGGATGGGCAGATTGCCATCCCAATTACAAGCTATTCTAGCCACACGGAACGCTGACAAACTAGAGGATGTAGCCGAGCAGGCTGACAGAATTCATGAAGTCACCTGCAGAGCCACGACAGTCGCCAGTATGCAGTCGACAACGAATACCTCAGTAGAGGATCAAATCGCTGAGCTAAATAAAAAGCTGGAAAGATTAGAAAACCGGCTGTCTCGCCCTGGAAACAGAAACAACCAGCGCAATCGTTCCAGGAGTCGTTCCAGAAAAGGCCAGAAAGAAGAAAAGGAAGCAGACATTTGTTACTTTCACCGACGATTCAAGGAGAAAGCTCGGAAATGCACACAGCCGTGCAACTTCAAGAAAGCATTGGAAAACTAACGGGGCAGTCGTTATCAGCGGCAAACGGCCCTTGCCCGAACCCATGCCGCTTATTTGTCACCGACCGCAGCACGAAGCTTCAATTTCTCATCGATACCGGCTCCGATGTCAGCGTTTATCCTCGCTCGTTGGTACGAACACGACGCTGGGCTGACTCAAGAGAGCTATTTGCGGCCAATGGGTCCAACATCAAGACATACGGAGATCTCACTATGCAGCCTGATCTCGGTCTTCGCCGAGCCTTTCCTTGGCGATTCATTATCGCAGACGTAACTACGCCAATAATCGGATCCGACTTCCTGGCGCATTTCCATCTACTCCCGGATGTGAAAGAGGGACATCTGGTAGATGCAAAAACAGGACTTAAAGCAAGTGGAACGGCAAATAGAGATGCCATGCCTTCGGTTAAAGCTGTCATGGGAGACACCCCCTTTCATCATTTGTTGGCTCGATTTCCTGGTATCACGAGAACCACGGGAACGCACCGACAAAACCAGCCGCACTCAACGATGCATTTCATCAAAACTACACCAGGACCTCCAGAAGCATGTCGACCACGGAGGTTGGCACCTGACAAATTAAAAGCAGCTAAAGCGGAGTTTAACCTACTTCTAGAAGAAGGAATTATTCGACCGTCCAAAAGCCCTTGGGCCTCGCCGTTACATATGGCCCCTAAAAAAGGAAACTCCTGGAGATCCTGCGGGGATTACAGGAAGGTGAACGCTCGGACTGAGCCTGACAGATATCCCATATCTCACATAGAAGATTTCAGCCATTCCTTGAGCAGGAAGAAATTCTTCTCTACTTTGGATTTAATCAGAGCTTACAACCAAATTCCGGTACACCCTGACGACATCCCCAAAACAGCCATAATCACGCCATTCGGATTATTCGAGTACCTATACATGCCTTTTGGATTACGAAACGCAGCACAGACCTTCCAGAGATTCATCAACGAGGTCCTGCACGGCTTGGATTACTGCTACGCATACATAGACGATATCATAATCGCCTCCGCAACGGAAGAAGAACACCTAAAACATTTAGAAGAAGTATTTCGTCGTCTCGAGGCATATGGTGTCCAACTGAATCCGGCCAAATGCGTTTTGGGAGCTTCACAAGTACAGTTTCTCGGGTACCTTGTATCGGCAGAAGGCACTCGCCCGTTGCCCGAAAAAGTCCAAGCTATACGCGACTTCAAGAAACCAGAAAATATTAAGCAGCTTAGACAATTCCTGGGAACCTTGAACTTTTACCGGAGGTTCATACCGGGAGCAGCAAAGGACCAAGCCACATTACATGATGTCCTACGGGGTCCTAAAGCAAAAGGAAAAACTCCAATCGAGTGGACTTCGCAGCTCGAACAAGCTTTTCAGAGATGCAAGGATAGCCTCTCGAAAGCCACGCTTTTAGCACATCCCAGAACTGAAGCCAAGCTCACACTAACTACAGATGCTTCGGATACGGCACTCGGAGCAGTGGTCCAGCAAGAAACAGACAATGGATGGCAGCCTTTGGCATTCATGAGCAAGAAGCTTAATCCAGCTCAGAAGAAATATAGCCCGTATGACAGGGAACTTCTAGCCATCTATACGGCAGTAAAATATTTCCGGCATCTACTAGAAGGACGGAAATTTACTATCTACACGGACCATAAGCCCTTAATATACGCTTTCCAACAAGATCTGTTGCGCAGCTCTCCTCGGCAAGCAAGACATCTGGATCTCATTGGACAGTTCTCAACGGACATTCAACACGTGGCTGGGAAAGACAACATTGTTGCAGACACACTATCTCGCATCGAAGCAATTGAGAAAGCACCGGACTTCGAAGGATTGGCAAAATCACAGCAGGAAGATCCGGAATTTAAACAGTTATTAGATGGCAGCATCCAGTCATCACTGAAATTAACAAAAATACAAATACCTGGCTCAGCAACAGAATTGTACTGTGACACTTCGACACCAGTCGCACGCCCCTACGTGACGGAGCCATATAGACGGCAGGTTTTTCAAAGCCTGCATGGCTTATCACACCCAGGGATAAAAGCTACAGCAAGATTGGTCAGACAGAAGTACATATGGCCAAACATACAAAACGACTGTCGAAAATGGGCTCAAGCATGCCTTCAGTGTCAGAAAGCCAAGGTGTACAAGCATACAGCCTCACCGACAGGAAACTTCCTAGGACCCACCAAGAGATTTCAGCATATCCACATGGACATAGTGGGACCCATGCCGACATCCCAGGGCTACAAATACTGCTTAACTATCATTGACCGTTTCTCAAGGTGGCCAGAAGCAATACCCGTCCCCGACATCACAGCTGAAACTGTAGCAAGACAGTTTTTCATCAACTGGATAGCCAGATATGGCACACCAACACGGGTGACAACGGACCAAGGACGGCAATTCGAATCCGAGCTATTCAAAAAACTCACGAAGCTAACGGGTTCAGCACACCTTCGCACCACGGCGTACCATCCACAAGCTAACGGCATGATCGAAAGATTCCACCGGCAGTTGAAAACAGCCATTAAGAGTCACCAGACAGAAGAATGGGCAGAAATACTACCGGTAATCATGATGGGAATTAGAGCAGCATGGAAGGAAGACCTGCAGGCGACACCAGCTGAAATAGTCTTCGGAGAATCGATCCGATTACCCGGACAATTCCTCGAAGAGACCTGCGCAAAATTTGACGACACGGAGGATTTCGCAGCACGATTAAATAAAATTATAAGAAACCTGCAGCCAAAACTAAAAAGACACGGAGAAAAAGCCATTTTTATGTATAAAGATTTAGCTACAACACAACGAGTGTTCCTCCGTCATGACGCACCGACGAGAGCTTTGCAGCCACCATACGATGGACCATTCAAAGTTCTAAACAGAGGAGAGAAAACCTTCAAAATCTGCGTCAATGGTCGACCTGTCAACGTGTCAATCGATAGATTGAAACCCGCCTACATTCTGGAGCAAGAAGAACCGGAGCCAGCTCAGTCGTCAACTGGAACCACACAAACTCCCGAAGAACCACAGCAACAACAACGGACGAGAAGCGGTCGTATTTCACGTCCACCAGTCCGTTTCCAGGGACTCTAAAACAACCAAGGGGGTTATGTGGCGGTCAGCTGTCCGCCTGCCGCCACGTGCGCGCGACCGTACATACGCTACGTGAATAGTATGACGGGAGGCGCGCGGCACGCAGCACGGATAGTAGCGTAATAT
>NW_020221205.1:4328-8646 GCF_003070985.1 Temnothorax curvispinosus
TGGTGGTCCCGCGAGAGAACATTATCAGACAATTATTTAAAGATTCGTAATGCGTATATTACACTATACAAAGATAACCTACACCAACACACACGACCATCTACACATTCACATAGAGGATATAATCATTTTGTATATAGAGCATGAATAAACCTAGCGAGATTCTACCTAACTGAACATTTCGTTATTTGTGGGAACGACGCACCTTAACCTAATCCTGACCTACAACCCCACAAATTGGTGACCCCGATATTGCTCTATCTCGCTTGCTCTATTACATAAACAAATTAACAATGACGGACTCACAAGAAATAAACACATCGAACGGAGAACGCTCGCAAATCAACAGGGTGGCTTTAAAAGTACCTCCTTTCTGGACAGACGAACCCGAATTATGGTTCGCACAGCTTGAAGGCCAGTTTACACTGGGAAGCATAACGCAAGACAGCACTAAATATGCTTATGTTTTGTCCCACATAGAGACTAAGCAGGCCAAAGAAATTAAGGACCTGATAACAAAGCCACCTGAAGAAAATAAATATGAGAGTATTAAGAAGGCATTAATACAACGCCTATCGACCTCTCAGGAACAGCAAATCCGCCAGCTCTTAGAGCACGAAGAAATGGGAGATCGAAGACCTTCACAGTTTCTCCGGCACCTACAGGCCTTGGCCAGTTCAGCCATTTCGGAACAGCTTCTACGGACATTATGGATGGGCAGATTGCCATCCCAATTACAAGCTATTCTAGCCACACGGAACGCTGACAAACTAGAGGATGTAGCCGAGCAGGCTGACAGAATTCATGAAGTCACCTGCAGAGCCACGACAGTCGCCAGTATGCAGTCGACAACGAATACCTCAGTAGAGGATCAAATCGCTGAGCTAAATAAAAAGCTGGAAAGATTAGAAAACCGGCTGTCTCGCCCTGGAAACAGAAACAACCAGCGCAATCGTTCCAGGAGTCGTTCCAGAAAAGGCCAGAAAGAAGAAAAGGAAGCAGACATTTGTTACTTTCACCGACGATTCAAGGAGAAAGCTCGGAAATGCACACAGCCGTGCAACTTCAAGAAAGCATTGGAAAACTAACGGGGCAGTCGTTATCAGCGGCAAACGGCCCTTGCCCGAACCCATGCCGCTTATTTGTCACCGACCGCAGCACGAAGCTTCAATTTCTCATCGATACCGGCTCCGATGTCAGCGTTTATCCTCGCTCGTTGGTACGAACACGACGCTGGGCTGACTCAAGAGAGCTATTTGCGGCCAATGGGTCCAACATCAAGACATACGGAGATCTCACTATGCAGCCTGATCTCGGTCTTCGCCGAGCCTTTCCTTGGCGATTCATTATCGCAGACGTAACTACGCCAATAATCGGATCCGACTTCCTGGCGCATTTCCATCTACTCCCGGATGTGAAAGAGGGACATCTGGTAGATGCAAAAACAGGACTTAAAGCAAGTGGAACGGCAAATAGAGATGCCATGCCTTCGGTTAAAGCTGTCATGGGAGACACCCCCTTTCATCATTTGTTGGCTCGATTTCCTGGTATCACGAGAACCACGGGAACGCACCGACAAAACCAGCCGCACTCAACGATGCATTTCATCAAAACTACACCAGGACCTCCAGAAGCATGTCGACCACGGAGGTTGGCACCTGACAAATTAAAAGCAGCTAAAGCGGAGTTTAACCTACTTCTAGAAGAAGGAATTATTCGACCGTCCAAAAGCCCTTGGGCCTCGCCGTTACATATGGCCCCTAAAAAAGGAAACTCCTGGAGATCCTGCGGGGATTACAGGAAGGTGAACGCTCGGACTGAGCCTGACAGATATCCCATATCTCACATAGAAGATTTCAGCCATTCCTTGAGCAGGAAGAAATTCTTCTCTACTTTGGATTTAATCAGAGCTTACAACCAAATTCCGGTACACCCTGACGACATCCCCAAAACAGCCATAATCACGCCATTCGGATTATTCGAGTACCTATACATGCCTTTTGGATTACGAAACGCAGCACAGACCTTCCAGAGATTCATCAACGAGGTCCTGCACGGCTTGGATTACTGCTACGCATACATAGACGATATCATAATCGCCTCCGCAACGGAAGAAGAACACCTAAAACATTTAGAAGAAGTATTTCGTCGTCTCGAGGCATATGGTGTCCAACTGAATCCGGCCAAATGCGTTTTGGGAGCTTCACAAGTACAGTTTCTCGGGTACCTTGTATCGGCAGAAGGCACTCGCCCGTTGCCCGAAAAAGTCCAAGCTATACGCGACTTCAAGAAACCAGAAAATATTAAGCAGCTTAGACAATTCCTGGGAACCTTGAACTTTTACCGGAGGTTCATACCGGGAGCAGCAAAGGACCAAGCCACATTACATGATGTCCTACGGGGTCCTAAAGCAAAAGGAAAAACTCCAATCGAGTGGACTTCGCAGCTCGAACAAGCTTTTCAGAGATGCAAGGATAGCCTCTCGAAAGCCACGCTTTTAGCACATCCCAGAACTGAAGCCAAGCTCACACTAACTACAGATGCTTCGGATACGGCACTCGGAGCAGTGGTCCAGCAAGAAACAGACAATGGATGGCAGCCTTTGGCATTCATGAGCAAGAAGCTTAATCCAGCTCAGAAGAAATATAGCCCGTATGACAGGGAACTTCTAGCCATCTATACGGCAGTAAAATATTTCCGGCATCTACTAGAAGGACGGAAATTTACTATCTACACGGACCATAAGCCCTTAATATACGCTTTCCAACAAGATCTGTTGCGCAGCTCTCCTCGGCAAGCAAGACATCTGGATCTCATTGGACAGTTCTCAACGGACATTCAACACGTGGCTGGGAAAGACAACATTGTTGCAGACACACTATCTCGCATCGAAGCAATTGAGAAAGCACCGGACTTCGAAGGATTGGCAAAATCACAGCAGGAAGATCCGGAATTTAAACAGTTATTAGATGGCAGCATCCAGTCATCACTGAAATTAACAAAAATACAAATACCTGGCTCAGCAACAGAATTGTACTGTGACACTTCGACACCAGTCGCACGCCCCTACGTGACGGAGCCATATAGACGGCAGGTTTTTCAAAGCCTGCATGGCTTATCACACCCAGGGATAAAAGCTACAGCAAGATTGGTCAGACAGAAGTACATATGGCCAAACATACAAAACGACTGTCGAAAATGGGCTCAAGCATGCCTTCAGTGTCAGAAAGCCAAGGTGTACAAGCATACAGCCTCACCGACAGGAAACTTCCTAGGACCCACCAAGAGATTTCAGCATATCCACATGGACATAGTGGGACCCATGCCGACATCCCAGGGCTACAAATACTGCTTAACTATCATTGACCGTTTCTCAAGGTGGCCAGAAGCAATACCCGTCCCCGACATCACAGCTGAAACTGTAGCAAGACAGTTTTTCATCAACTGGATAGCCAGATATGGCACACCAACACGGGTGACAACGGACCAAGGACGGCAATTCGAATCCGAGCTATTCAAAAAACTCACGAAGCTAACGGGTTCAGCACACCTTCGCACCACGGCGTACCATCCACAAGCTAACGGCATGATCGAAAGATTCCACCGGCAGTTGAAAACAGCCATTAAGAGTCACCAGACAGAAGAATGGGCAGAAATACTACCGGTAATCATGATGGGAATTAGAGCAGCATGGAAGGAAGACCTGCAGGCGACACCAGCTGAAATAGTCTTCGGAGAATCGATCCGATTACCCGGACAATTCCTCGAAGAGACCTGCGCAAAATTTGACGACACGGAGGATTTCGCAGCACGATTAAATAAAATTATAAGAAACCTGCAGCCAAAACTAAAAAGACACGGAGAAAAAGCCATTTTTATGTATAAAGATTTAGCTACAACACAACGAGTGTTCCTCCGTCATGACGCACCGACGAGAGCTTTGCAGCCACCATACGATGGACCATTCAAAGTTCTAAACAGAGGAGAGAAAACCTTCAAAATCTGCGTCAATGGTCGACCTGTCAACGTGTCAATCGATAGATTGAAACCCGCCTACATTCTGGAGCAAGAAGAACCGGAGCCAGCTCAGTCGTCAACTGGAACCACACAAACTCCCGAAGAACCACAGCAACAACAACGGACGAGAAGCGGTCGTATTTCACGTCCACCAGTCCGTTTCCAGGGACTCTAAAACAACCAAGGGGGTTATGTGGCGGTCAGCTGTCCGCCTGCCGCCACGTGCGCGCGACCGTACATACGCTACGTGAATAGTATGACGGGAGGCGCGCGGCACGCAGCACGGATAGTAGCGTAATAT
>NW_020221206.1:0-5274 GCF_003070985.1 Temnothorax curvispinosus
TGCGGGATATGAAAGCTCATAAATAGCTTGTAATTTAGCGCTATTTGATTTTAATTTCTGCAAGGTGGGGGGGCCAGCTCAACAGGGGTCCCACGACAATATTCCAGCCAGTGCCATGGAAAAAATTTGAAAAGAGCACATACACACTGTTATTGTCACACAAAACTTAATTATTTAGTTATTATAATTGATGTTAGCAAAATAAATACCATATTGCATAAGAATTATAGCGCAATGAATAATACAGATATAATTCTTAGTACTTGCATCTCGTTTTCAACACAAGTTGTATTGTCTTTTTATTTTTTTTTTCCATTAGAAACAACATTACTCATATTTATTGCATTTTAAAGATAAAAATAAAAATATGTATTATGTACCAATGTTTCTTGAACAATATTTATGATATAAAATTTTGATATAAATATTGTCAATCTTCTATTTTATATAATTGAATTATTACTGTCTTTATTAAAAATCTTCTAAAATTGTTGCTATTACAATAAAATTATAAAGTGCTTGTCAAACGATACCAAAATTGTACAAATTAGATAAGTTATCGATAATTGTGACGCAGATCTTATAGCAAAACACGTACGGTGCCTTTAAAGATATTCTGAATACCAGACTTTGTTTCAGTATACTACATTTTATTTACACTACATTTACATTAAAAATATTTATTCTTGTCAATTTAATATCGAAAATATTCTTGAAGGCACTCGTGTTCTGCTTTTATGTAATATACTTGATATGAAATATATAAGTATATAATTTATATCATAATTATATTCAATTCCTTCAAATACATTTTCCTCGCATAAATGCATCTTTAGTATTCTTCAGTTTTGCGAATCTGCAAGGTTATAATGTGTTATAATGTTCCAAGGTTATAATGTTCCAAATATGGATCAAAATTAAATTTAAATAAGATCTTACTATTGGATTAAACTTGTCCAAGCGCATATATGGATTATATTAATGATCCATAATGCGAATTTAATTAAATTTGAATAAGAAATTTGAATTTAATTAAATTTAAATTAGATTTGGAATTTATTAAGAACATATAAAGGTCTTATTTGAATTCAACATATTAAGAACATATAAAAGTCCTATTTGAATTTAATGAAATTTGAATAAGATTTACAACTTATTAATTTCGTATATGGTTTCAATAAAATTAATATTTAAATTCAATATATTAGCTAGTTAAATCCTTATTAAGCCAAATTAAATACAAATATTTTGATGATGAAATGATACTATAAGAAGTACGTATATATACCTTGTATACTACGAAACATACGTACAAGTATACAGGTCGATTAAGAATATACAACATGTATTCATATGTTCGAGATTTTTAATCGAAATGTACATCGATATTTCTTCGTATATTCTTAATTAAGTTTTATATATAAAACAAATATGAGCCATATTAATACAGTTATTCAGCATTAATTTAAATCAAATAAAATTTAAATGGAGATTTTATTAAGATCCATATAAAGTTCAAATTTAACTTTTTTCCGCGAGGAGCAACAAATCTGTCGTTTAAATTGCTTGTTTTAGCAGCACGTGAAATTGTATCTTAACAGTAAAGAACTGCAATTACAAACACAATATTAATATGACAATATTAAAGATACATAACAGAATGATTGCGAGTAAATTACCTTTATTCCTTCTACTTTTTCAACAAAATTAGAACGTGAGAGATAGAAAAACAGCAGATAAAAATAACTGAAAATAAAGGAAACCAAAAAGAAAGTGAAAAAATGAGTTGGCATAAGAAAAAAAAAATTTGATAAAAAAAGCAACTAAAAAACTTTAACTATTAAAATGTCAAAATTAAAAAAAAAGTGTAAATTTAACAAATAATGATAATAAACTTTTGATGAGTAAATTACGATCTAATAAAGAATATAAAGAAAAAAAACAAAAGAAAAATACCAAAAAAAGAAACACGAAACGTAAACGTGAATATGATTGTTTTTCGACTGATAAAGACGATACGCAAAATGTTATTAATAAAAAAATAACAAATGACAGTGATATTAATGATATAAAGAATGATGAAATTGAAAATATGATAAAAAAAAATATACAACAACAAAGTAAAGAAAGAAGAAAAGCAGTAGAACGCGTAAAAAGAATACGAATAGATTCTTCGTCATACAAGGAAGCCGAAAGATAAAAAAACAGACAACGCATGACGCAAATACGTCAAGATCCTATGTATAAAAAAAAGAAAGAGACTGGAATCAGCAAAGAATAATAAATAAACGTCGAAATCAAGTATTTAAAGAAGCAGAGAAAGACAAAAATCTACAAAGAATAAAAGTAAAAAAAAAAGATACAAGTTACCAGATAAATAAACAAATCAAAAATAGAGATAGAATACAAGTTTTGCGCACGTTACGGGAAGATCTTAACTACAACGCAAATGAAAGAATTTTTTATATTGAACGTAAAAGATATTAAGACTTGACGATTTTTTTAGATATCGAGAAAACTACAGCAATTCTGTTCGGAACAAAATAAATAGTAGCATCAAAGATACTGAATATTATCATAATGTATTGATAATGAAATTAAAATTAAAAAAAAAAAAAAAAAAAAAAAAACCCAGAAAATTTGGACCAGATATAGTATGTGTGTTGTGAAAATTTGTTTTTTTTTTTTTTTTTTAATCAGTAGAACGTTTTAATATTACGAAAATATTGTACAAAATAAATTCAGTGACACAAAGATTGCAATTAATAAATTTATTAATCAAATTGTTAATAACTCATCGGAATACGTCTGCAAGATATGAAAAAAATATATTACATCAGGAGACGTTCCAAAAACAGCATCAAATGCAGATTTAAGATTTTTAAATGTGCCAAAAGTAGTGACAAACTTAACTGCCCTTAAAGAACGAATGGTGTCACCATATATTCCGTTTATGCAAATAAAAGCATTGCAACCATATGCTATTAATCCTCAATTATCACTAAAAGGAAGTATAGTTAATATCCCAGTTGAAATTATTGAGATGATAAATGTTTTACCTAGAACTTTTGATGAAATGTCGACTATTTAATTAAAACTGAAAAGGCACATGGAACATAAATCTGATTACATGTATGAAACTATAAAACCAGCAAAAATTTGTGAAACTTTGGAGTACTTACTACAAACACTTTTGTATTAAAAAAAAAACAATATAAACATTGACAATAATTTTTTTAAAAAATATAACAGAAACTTTACTACAGAATTGGAATTTATTGTCGATGCTAATGATAAATGCGATAGCTACAATTATATAAAAAATCCATCTGATGTAGAAAAACACGACAATAAATCGGAATCTGAAGAATCTGATTATTTCGAACCAAATGATGAAGTTCTTATTGTTGATAGAAACCAAGAAATATCTACAGATATAAAAATTATAGCTCCGGGACAGGATCAATATCCAGTGCCTTGGCACTTAATCGAAAATTTCGATGAACTGTGTTTTCCAAAAATTTTTGGAGAAGAAATTCTAGACAAGAAATATAAATTAACGTACTCGCAACGAATCAAATTTGAATTGAGGCACAGGGATAGAAGGTCGTGTCAACCTACAAGAATTTTATTTGGCTAAACAAAAATTGGAAAAGTCAATAATGTCAAATATAAATATTTGCTTAAGGAGAGTAAAGAAAAATGATAACCTAACTGCTAATATAATTAAAGATTCGAATTTTTTAAACAATTTCATTCGTCATAACGATGGATACAAATTTCTCAAACAAGTACGATCGTCACTCTCGTATTGGGAAAGTAAAAAAAAAACATGTAATGAGTATGATCAGACAATGTGGTATTCCAACATTGTTTATGACATGTTCTGCGTGTGAGCATAAAAATCCCGATTTATTGAAAATTTTATACAAAATTTTATACAAAATACGATACAACAAAAACATCAACACATATGAAGCAATACACTTAGATATGGCAGAAAAAATCAAATTGATAAGAGAAGATCCTGTGACTTGTGTTAGATATATAGAAGAAAGATTTAATTTA
The DNA here is from genome assembly GCF_003070985.1 of Temnothorax curvispinosus. Taxonomy (NCBI): domain Eukaryota; kingdom Metazoa; phylum Arthropoda; class Insecta; order Hymenoptera; family Formicidae; genus Temnothorax; species Temnothorax curvispinosus. The sequence continues at coordinate 4,069 of NW_020221206.1, forward strand.
ATTATGTCTATATTACAGAATGAACATGGACCATTTGGAGAAAACTATGTAGTTGACTATTTTCAGAGGCGAGAATTTCAAGCAAGAGGTACTGTCCATACGCACAATCTTTTATATTGCAAAAATGCTCCGATTTACGATGAAGAAAATAAGGAGGGTAATAAAAAGTTAATACAATAGATAGATAAAAATATTACATGTACTTACGATGTTAAAAATCCGTTGATCGTATGCAAATACATCGGCATAAAGCAACATGTTACAGAGGTCGAAAAAATAAATCAACATGTACGTTTAATATTCCAATATTTGTTATGAAAGAAACTATGATTCTCAAACCATTAGCCGAAAATGAAGAGAATAAAAGCGATAAAACCAATAGAAAAAAAATTAAAGATTTGATGAAAGTATTTTTCGAAAAAATATAATCGTATCTTTTGAAGACATGTTAAAACAATTAGAAATGACGGAAAAAGGTTATATTCAAACAATTAGAAGCACGTTAACAAGAACTAAGATATTCTTGAAAAGACGAAGCAACGAAGTAGCGATAAATGCATACAATACAACCATATTGACTCTTCTTGAATCAAATACGGATATTCAATTTGTTTTAGATCCATATAGTTGTGCTTCATACATGATTAATTACGTCACAACAGTCGATGCTGGTCTGTCACGATTACTAAAAAAAGCAGCAAAAGATTTGGAAAATGGCAATTTGAATATTAGACAAAAGTTTAGAAAGATCGCTAACGTTTTCATAAATGGTAATACTATGTCTGCACAAGAAGCCGTTTACCATGTCCTTGGCCTACGACTTTCATTATGCAGTAGAGCTTTGGTTTATATTAATACTGTACCACAAAAAGAGCGTGTCCGTATGTTGAAAAATGAAAAACATTTAAGAAAACTAAGTGACGATTCAACAGATATATACTACAAAAATATAATTGAAAAGTACGAAAATAGGAATTTTCATAAATTTTCAGATGTTTGTCTGGCCGAATACGCATCTAATTGTGAAGAAAAAAAGAGTACATACAAAAGTGATAGCGATGATGATTATGATGAAGACAAAGAAATTAGAGAACGGAAAGAACATAAAATTATTAGATTTCGTCGTTACAAATTGCAAGTAGATTGATATAATTATTTCTGTAGAGAGAGAACTTTGTTAGAGAGCGCTTGTGTGGCTTGTGAGAG
>NW_020221207.1:0-14807 GCF_003070985.1 Temnothorax curvispinosus
AGAGCATTTACTAGATACACTCAACTTTGGCGCTCTCTATCTCTAGTGTTTTTTGAGCCACCGCAAAAAAATATATACAAAAATTGTAGAGAATTGAATCTTCTACAAGTTTTATCGGAACATTTTTTTATCAAACTAACAGGGGGCGATATAAGTGTCAATAAAATTGTTCAACCCCTAATTGGCGGCACTTTTTTGGTTTCAACTTTTTTTCCTTGACAGCTATTACAAATTTTTTCGAACAAAAGTTGTAGAAAATATTTTTCCCTACAAAACTAAAAAAAAGGAACAATATGCGACCAATAGAAGCCGAGATATTCAAACTTTAAATATTTACCCTTATTTTCAAGATGGCCGCCGACGCACAGAGAAATTTTGTTGGAACTTTGTGAATTTGGATATCTCCTATGACTCTCTACTCACCCTCAGAAAATTGGCTTGTCAATCCGTTTTGCCATTTTCAAACCTAATTTTACTAGCCTACCTAACCATAATTCAGTTTAGTCATCCGGCAGTCGACCTCCGTCATTCAGCGAGTGCGTTAGATCCGTGCAGCAACTGAAAACCGAAAAAGAAAATCGTTTGGGGTAATGTATTACCCCAGTGAGTCATTTACGCGCGACATTTACCACAGTAAAGTATATTTCAGATTTTTTGTGAAAATTGGTAACGAAAAATTATACACTTTATAGCACTCCCCGGAAAATTCTACCCCTGTTTCATATATAATTGTTTAAGATTCGGTCAATTATTTCATTTTTGCTGTTCTTGCACTACAACTGATTAAAACTTTGTAAAGTTTTTGTGGAGTTACTTTTACTGTTTCCATATACTTTTATGACTTTTGACTACCTTTCAAATAAATAATAATCGACAGAATTTGTTTTACTTTCCATTTTTTGCGATTTTTCCCATCCGACAGTTTTACGTCATTTCCTCTACTTCAGACGTTCAAAGAAATATGTTTTTTTTAAGAAACGAAAAAGTCGCTTACATACCCTTGAAGGTTGTCTATTCGTCTTTCAAAATCTGTTGGAAATTTTAAAATCGGTGAATTTTATGAAAAACTACAGCATTTTTTATAAAAAGAGTCATTTCAGTCCAATTTTTAGTTCTTTTTCTTGTTTTTCGAAATTTTTTTACTGTTTTTTTTTTTTACTACCGCAAATTGATGACTATTATCGTCTTCCCTATTAAACAACAAACAAAATTATCTATTATAAAGTTTTCTAAGAACATTCTGGAAATATTATACACGCGGTACAAGTTTGGGGTAACGTATTACCCCAGTGAGTCATTCACGTATGAGAAAAATAAGTGAGTCTGTCTAGGGTTAAAATAACAAAACTCTTATTGCATAATGAGCATGGCAGCATTAAATCACAATGAAAATATATGATCTAGTCTTTATACAATTGCAAAATTTTGTTTTCAGTTCTTCAATAATTCTCAGATGATGGACTTGTTCATAGTTCAGAGTCAATACGATTCTCTTCACTTAGATTCTCATTTTAATATGAATCATCCGCAAATTAATAATTTATCGCAGATTGATTTAATTTTTAGTTTTCTCCGTTACATCAAAGATAAGAATTTATTAATAATTGAATATTTGGCTATATACAGTTTTTGTAAAAATACATATCATGAAAGAAATAAATGTATAGAAAAGAAGTTGGCTCAAATAAATTTAATTAAAATTTGAATATTTATGATCATAGAAATTGTTGTTTTGCAAATGCTCCAAAACATCGTTACTGATGAGGTGTTTCGAAATGGTGGCCGCACATGTCTCCACAAATAGTGAGTAAAACACAAACAAATAAAGACAAATTCAGTAAGTCTCACATTGCAATAAAATCTTTGTACTGTTCTTTCACATTACTTGCTGTATATTTAAAAAATCCTTTTTTTTTTTGTATTTATTTTTCTCCTTTTTAACAACATTCTCTTTTTATGTACTTCTTTTCATATTTTATTATACCTTATTCCTTAAATTCTTAACATCGTTTATATATCTTATCTCTATCTCATTAATTTTCATATATTTAACCGATGTTTATAATTCTTTATCGTCAATAGTAATAATTTTTTTTTTAATTTAGCAAATTTAGCTCATTGACTGTCAATGAATTTTGATCCGTACAAGAAAAATTAGCCAATCGCTTAACGGATCAATATCATATATCACACGAGTTTTTAAAATGGATAATTTACCAGCATTATCTTATCATAAGATGGACACAAGAAATACCTTTTTACGGACTGCTGACGCAATATTTCAATGGCCCTCATCACTGCAGTTACGGTAAATGGTGGATACCCATAAGTTTAATGACAAAATCTTCCTTAAAAAGATCCGATAAAAAATGGTTAACACCGCAAAACCCGTCTTTACCTGTGATTCATGCTAAAGATGACTGGATAATAGTCGACATTCGGCAAGCAGGTAAATATTAAATATGACTAGAAAGTTTATTAAATATCGTTATTTTCTGAAATTAAATATTTTTTATTATATTCGTATTCTTCATTTATATAAGTATTTAATGCATGCATATATAAATATATTACTATCAGATATAACTTTACATAAAACATATGATACGCTACTCCATTGTTGAATCTGTTGAATAAACATAGTAAAAATCTTATTTTGTATATAATTTTAATGTTATTTTTTTATTTCTGAAAATAATTAAAGTTTACATAATATTACTAAATATTATGTGAAATTCTTAAATCTTCAAAGCAACTTTTGAAAGTATTAGTATATAAAAATAATCTGTATTATAATAAAAAAATATGCATAATATGTACTTGCATGGAAATGTTAATGTATGAACGCAGACAAGACTGCGTGGGATTCTCTTTTCTTTCAATAAAGAAAGAAGGAGAAAAAGAACGCTCCAAAGCATTTGTAGCATCAAATGGACCGCAGCCTTAGGAAGGTTAGTTTTCATACCGAGACCTTATAACCATAATTCAGTTTAGTCATCCGGCAGTCGACCTCCGTCATTCAGCGAGTGCGTTAGATCCGTGCTGCAGCTGTAACCAAAAAAGAAAATTGTTTGGGGTAACGTATTACCCTTACTCGGCCGTTTACGCTCGACATTTACCACAGTAAAGTATATTTCAGATTTTTTGTGAAAATTGGTAACAAAAAATTATACACTTTATAGCACTACCCGGAAAATTCTACCCCTGTTTCATATATAATTCTTTAAGATTTGGTCAATTATTTCATTTTTGCTGTTCTTGCACAGCAACTGATTAAAACTTTGTAAAGTTTTTGTGGAGTTAATTTTACTGTTTTCATATACTTTTATAACTTTTGACTACCTTTCAAATAAATAATAATCGACAGAATCTGTTTTACTTTCCATTTCTTGCGATTTTTCCCATCCGACAGTTTTACGTCATTTCCTCTACTTCAGACGTTCAAAGAAATATGTTTTTTTTAAGAAACGAAAAAGTCGCTTACATACCCTTGAAGGTTGTCTATTCGTCTTTCAAAATCTGTTGGAATTTTTAAAATCGGTGAATTTTATGAAAAACTACAGCATTTTTTATAAAAAAAGTCATTTCAGCCAAATTTTTGGTTCTTTGTTTTGTTTTTCGAAATTTTTTTACTGTTTCTTTTTACTACCACAAACTGATGACTACTATCGTCTTTCCTATTAAAAAGCAAACAAAATTATCTATTACAAAGTTTTCTAACAACAAATAGAAACATTATACACGCGGTACAAGTTTGGGGTAATTTATTACCCCGCTTGGCCTTTCACGTATGAGAAAATTAAGAAATGCTCTCTAGGGTTAAAAGAACTTTTTGCATGCACTGAAGCTTCGAATAGAACTCATGTTTCGTAACGATCTGATGAGGATTCGTCAAATATAGTGATATATTTACTTGATGTAGCATTACATCGCGTAATTGAGGTCGCATCTGACTCTTCATCGATTTTGATCGTCTTTTTTGTGGTGAATCTATATGGGCTATAGTTAAGCCCTGCAAGAGCTTTTCATCGAATGCGCCTTGTAAGAAAAGTTTATTATTCTTTATTTTAATTTTTAAAAATTTATACATTTTCTAAAAATTTCTTAAACAATATAATAACGTAAGGATACATAGGTTTTATAAAGACAATCATTCTAACGTATCTGCCAAGGCAGGTAAAAAATTCGAAAGCTAAGGACATTCAAAAGCGAAGGATCAGCTAGAACTAGAGTAGGAACCGGAGAGAAGGTCAGTCGAGTATTGTTCCCTAACAACAGGGGAAACGAAGGCGAAACGGCACCTGTAGGTATAACACGGACCGCTAACATATTTAAACCATTAGCACCCTGTAGTGGTAACCAGCGTTATTAAATAGTATGTCTCCCATTCACATTCGGTCAGTGCGCTCAAAACTGTCATTCGTCGGCACTGTAATTTAACAAGATAAGATTTCTTTTTTATGGTTTGATCTAAATTTTATGATTTTCAACTAGCCTTCAGTTTATCTTTGGGTTTATTGTAATAAATTTTACTGACGCATATATAAATTAATATTGTTTCTTTTGGTTTTAAAGTAAAAAAAATTTTTTTAAATAGTATTACAACATAACTTAAAGTTTAGAGAGTGATTTAATTAGTATCCAAAAGGCAAAATGGACCGGGCAAAACGAACCGAGCAAAACACATCTGTTAATAACGTTATGGCATTGTTCAAGCGTTATTATTGTTATTTATTAATTTAGATGGATGATAACCACAAACGAAAAATAAATCGACAGTTTTGGGACAAAAATAGTATGAAAAATGCTATTGTAAAAATTGTTACTGGTGCAATGGCTTTCAATAAAGCATCGACTTTATATAATGTGCCAAAAACTACTTTAAAAAGAAGACTGACTAAATATAAATTCTACTAAAGATATTGACAAAGCCACAGAAAAAAAATAGGTAGGTTCATTTTGCCTTTAGGAGTAATTGACCGTTTTACCTTGCTATGAAGGTAAAATGGATCAAAAGGAAGATATTAAAAATCATTTAATATCTTTTTTATCTGTGATTTGATTAAAGTTTGATTAATAAATAATAAGGAAAAATAAATACTGATTTGTTATGTTATAATAATTTTATAATAAAGCTTACTGTTTCTGCGTAAATATCTTTTTTCGTTAAGTGTGCGTTTTGCCTTCGTTTTCCCTATAGGCCCTAACGATTACAAAATCAAACTTGTTCTGTACGCGAAAGCAGTCGAACGTATAACTCTTGTGAGATTGTGAGTTCATCGTGAAGTACTCTATCGATCGCTCGAATTTTTAAGAATAAAAAACTTTTCTTAGAAGGCGCATGGCGCATTCGATTAAAAGCTCTTACAGGACTTAATATAGCCCATATATGTATATTTACCACAAAATAAGGTGATCAAAATCGGTAAAGAGTCAGATACGACCTCTCCTGTCAATATAATAATATCCAAATTTTCAATAGATTATATCAAGAAGCGCGCTTTTCGGTGGATTCCCCAACCTTGTCACGTAGCAAGAAATGTGCATATCCGGCCCTGCTCTCCCAACGATGTCGATCGTGAGGATCGGCACAAAAGATGGACCTTTTCATTGCTCTGAGGTTCTTGCCTGCGCACTATTAAAGCTGCTACTACAGTATAAGAATGCGTCTATAGTGAGGTAATCATCCTTAACTAAAAGCCAACCCCGATAGAAAAAGATTTATAAAATTATATAACGAAATCTGGATGAAATTTGGAATGCTGCAATTACGTGTCTCAATATTTGCAACAATACTTGTAGAAATTTAATTTTTAATTATAGTGTAAATATTGATAAATATTTGCACAATTTATTTCTAAGTAAATGGTATTTCAGCAAAACAGCAGCATTATGGCGAACTAGCTTACAAATATATGAAAATTAAATTTGGAAAGAAATTGTGAAATAATTGAGTACCTATATTTAATAGGTTTTTGTAAGTTTTTCCAAATATTATGCTCTGAAATAATATCGCCATTCCAATTTTCTCTAAACCAAAATTTACGATCTTATTCATGCTGCTCTTATTGCTCCGTCTCGACAATTATGGTCTCATCTCATAGTTATATCATACGTTTTAAAGAATAGATTGCATGATTGTCGCACAATGGCTTCCCGCTACAATGCTATTACTGTAATAATCACGAACATATGGATACTCGATTACATGTAAATAACTCCGTTATTATGTTCTGGTGTTAGCATTCTGATTGACTTTCAATTAGCTTTTAGATATGAATTTCCGGGAAAGAACTCGTAACTAACAAAATGCTTCGAGCAGCTACTTAAGGTTATGACATAGGTATCGATATCTTTCTTTCTTTTTTTCTTTTTTATTCTCTCTCATTGTTCTTTATTTTTGGCTTGATATCTGTGTTTTTTTGTATTTCGTTGTTTTTAGAGTGTACTTGATAAGGACCAAAAATAATGGTCAGAACGTCGTCATATATACAAAAACCAGGAGTCGTGTATAAACGTTATAATAAATTATCAGTTTGGTCGAAATAAATTGTTTTTTCTTGTAAACTAATTCATGTTACATGCAGATTAAAGGCAGGGAACTGCAATTTTAAAAACACATTGAATCCTAGACGAGAAAAAAAATCGGTGTTTGTTGGGGTGATTTTACTTCTAAATATCGAATATGTAAATAATTGTGCAAAATTTAAACTTAAAATTGACTTTATCATTTTTTGTGTAAATATCATTCAGAAATTTCATGCCTGCAAAACCGCTGCGTTATGGCGAATCATCTTAATGCAATAATCGAGAAATTCCTCTCAATTGAATGAGGCAGTTATTGTACAATATTTGCGCAATTTTTCTATCGGAGAAGAGCTTTAACACATTGAATGTTTAACACATTGAAATCAAGAAACAGAATTGGCATATAAATTATAATACCGCAACGAAAAAAATAGGAAATAGGTATTAAGTGGCAGAATTCATAGATATTCAGGTAATTATGCATAAAAAGACCCCACCTGCCGATGACCTTGACCTTGACATATGTTGTCAAGGTCACCCTTTTGAGTGACCTTCATAAGTTTTTAGCCGGCGGTCGTTATTCGTTAAAAAGTTATTAACAAAAAAAGTTTGGAAAATACGTAGGTTAGATGATGCGCTTTAACAGTATTTAACTGTTTAAAGCGCGTCACTAATCTAACCTACGTATTTTCCAAACTTTTTTTGTTAATAACTTTTTAACGAATAATGAGCGACGGCTAAAACCTTCTGAAGGTCATAACCTTGACAACATATATCAAGGTCATTGAAATCGGTGAGGTCGCCAAACTTTTTTTGTTAATAACTTTTTAACGAAAAACGACCGCCGGCTAAAAACTTCTGAAGGTCACTCAGGAGGGTGACCTTAACAACATATGTCAAGGTCAAGGTCATCGGCAGGTAGGGTCTTTTTATGCATAATTACCGATATTCAATTAAATTTTTAGATCTCGAGATCGGAGTGTCTTAGATAACTGTGATATCGTAGTAGGTGTTGGCGGCGAGTATGATCCTCTCAGACATCGATACGACCATCACGTGAGGTAAAATAACATACTTTTTACTGATACACTATTAAAGAAAATCTCTGTTTTCGCCACATCGTTATTTTTTCCTTCCTCGTATCAGAGAATTCCAGGAATCAGTGAGTACTATTGTAAAGAAATCAGGGTACAATTGGACAAATAAATTAAGCAGTGCGGGATTGATCTACTGCCATTTTGGTCATGATATATTGAAGAGAATACTTTCGGACGTAACCAAGGACGTACTCGAGGATACAAACGTTGATGAAATCTTTAAGATCATTTACGATACGTTTATCCAGGAAATCGACGCTATAGATAACAATGGGCAAATGTACGATGCAGAGCCATTGTGATGTTACAAAACGCTTTTCCAGAATAATTGCATTTGCATTTATTTCAGTTATCGATCAACTACCGATTTAAGCGCGCGCGTAAGCAGATTAAACTTATACCAGGATGAGAATATCAAGACACAATTTGAGAAAGCTATAGCTTTGGCTCAGGATGAATTTTTGGAAATTTTGCACGTCACAAAGAACATTTGGTTACCGTCAATTACAGACGTGCGACGTGCTGTAGAGAATCGGTTCGAAGTAAGAAAAACCCTTTTTCTAGTTCTTTTTTTGTTTTAGATATACTTTCGACTATCGTTTAATGTAAAACATTCTTGTAAGGTTGATTCGAGCGGAGAGATAGTAATGGTGCCACAATCATCGCGGTGCCAAAATATGTGGCGGTTTGTGTTTTATTTGGCAGAGGAAATGAACATCTCGCCATCAATAAAGTACGCCATTTCTAAGACTGAGAATAGTTATCGTATTAAGTGTATGCCGGTTAGTTCCGAGCGCGCAATGTTATTGCCGGAAGCGTGGGGCGGTTTGCAGAGTGATGCCCTTGTAAAAGTCTGTGGAATTGAAGGCGCTGTACGTGTAGATTCCAATCGGAAAACCGGCGTTCACAAAATTAAGAACGGCGCAATGGCTATGGCACGGAAAGCGCTCAAAATTGGGAAAAGTGTGCAAGGTGGAGAAGAATGACTATGTCTAAACCATTGATTTTCTTTAGAATTTTTATGACGATTATTGTACATTTTTTAAAAACATTTTTTTAATTAAATGCAACTCGATCTTCTACATTTTGTTCTATTTAAAGACTCCGATCATTTAACACTCATATTAAATCCCAATATAAGAAAATCAATTCATCTTTCGAATGGTCGTGCGTCAAATACTTTTAAATATATTTAATAAAAACGAATAAAAAATTGCATATACTTATTATATAGATCGGAAAGAGATGGCACCACTTAGACAGCAAAATTCTCTCCAGTCTGTACCGCAGGTGCCTCCGCAGCCTCTACAAGCATCTGGTGTCAACTCTATCGAACAGCAGCAACAGCAGCAGCAACAGCAACAGCAGCAACCTCAAAATAATGCTGGAGGTACTTTTCCGCCTTAGAATTTGATACCACCAATTAGTAATTAGTAATTAGCACGATAAAACAAAAACTGTCTTAAAACTTATATTGATCCGATTCGTTTCGGTCTACCCTAAGTTATTTGATGGATAGAGTATCATTAAAGGAAGATTGTTATTGAGAATCGGTGAAGAGCTTACCGATTTCTGCTTAAAGTGTATAAGATGTACATGTAATTTTAGAGTATCATTAAATGAAGGTTGTTTTGAATTTTGCGAGAATCGGTGAAGGGTTACCGATTTCTGCTTAAAAAATGTGTAAGTTATTTGATGGATAGAATATCATTTAAGGAAGGTATTGAATTTGGTGAGGATCGGTGAAAAAGTTACCGATTTCTGATTAAAAAGTTACATGTATAAGTTATACATGTAATTTTACATAGAGTATTTTTAAAAGAAGGTTGGTATTGAATTTAACAATAATCGGTAAAAGGGTTTTTTCTTTATAAAATTTTGGATTTTTTGAGAAATGTTCGTGGTTACTCTAACTTCCGCCAATTTTAAGATATCAGGTTATTTATGATTTTATTATATTCTTCAGTCTTTTTTACCCCTATTTCATATATATATATAATTCTTTAAGATTTGATAGTTGATTAGACCCAGCTTTATACGCGATTAAAGGTCCATATGCGAAGTCCATATATGGACCATGTAGCCTGAACCCCCAAAGTCAACATCGATTGACATTGCGTAAAACTCCATTTGTGCTGTAGCTAACCTCTATCAAATGTATGTAAAAAGATTAAATTTAAAATTAAAAAAAGTGTGTAAATTAGAAACTTGCACATTGCTTCCTCATCATTACAGATTGCTACCATTGCTCCTATTTTATTTCGCTTATAAAGCTTCCTCTATGAGGAAACCAAGCTAATAAAAATTAATAATGCATAACTAATAATAATTATGCATCGAATAAAATATAAGCTTCTTTATAAGAGGAATTTTGTGAGCGAAGTAAAATAAGAGCAATGATAGCAATCTGTAATTATAAGGAAGCAATGTACAAGTTTTTAATTTGCACATTTTTTTCTTTTTTTTATTACATAAAACAAACAGAAAATATTTAACACAATAAATTACTTTTTACTTTGCCAGTCAAATAATAAAACAACAATAGAAATATTAATTGACTCTACTGGCCATTATAATCGTCAAGACAATACGACCACGATTTGGTTCGATTAGCGTCATGTAATCTTTGATTCTTATATATAAGCATCTCATTTAAATAATTAAATGTATTGCAAAAAATATTACCTCAGCCAGGGTTCGAACCTGGAACCCCCTCATTCCGTGTGGGTATCGTTCTTGTAGGCTGTAAAGTAGGCCCGTTCAAACCAAAGTTAGGCGGGGCTAGGTGTCAGGATTGGGGGCAGCAAGAAAGGATTTCCACAGGGGCGTAGTAATAGAAACACACAACTTAAACACGAGGACGACACCCAAACGGAATGAGGGGATTCCAGGTTCGAACCCTGGCTGAGGTAATATTTTTCGCAATAAATCTAATTATTTAAATGAGATGCTTATACAGGGTGTCTCAGACCACCCGTATCACCCGATTTATTCGTAAACGCAACATTTTAGAGAAAAATGTTTCAGACAAAAGTTGTATGATTTTAAAGGGTACATAAGATGGTGTCATTTGTTTGACCTTAGATGGTCGTTTAAAGCTCACGTAAACGACACCTGTAATTTCTTACATGAAACGCCTTATATTGTAGTATATCGTTTAAAAGGGAATAAAATAAAAAAGATTTTGGCGCAAGATAGAGATCGATACGTTAACCCATTCAAAAGTTATTTAAGGTCAAATATTGGCGTTCTCAAACTTTGACCCCAAATTAACTCCCGAACGGATTGACGTATCAATTTCTGGGTTGCGCCAAAAATTTTCTTTTCTTATGCTTTTTTTAACGATATACTACAATATGGGGAGTTTCACTTACAATTTTTTAAAGCCCCAGGGAAACTGCAACTCAAAAATTTTAAATGCATTTAAGTTTTTTATATATATAATTTAATTAGCGTGCAATATAGATATACGTACCTGATCGTTCACAAGCGCAACCGTATCTTTAAGTTCCAGATCGAAATGAGGATCGCAAGCGAGGACGGGCAAGAAGGATCGCAAGCGGACAAGCTTATCGATTACTATCGCACAAGCTATCGCACAATGTGTACTTTTTCTTCGTCAGACTTCTCGTACTCGATGCTTGGCTGTTGAGTCGGTTCACTGGCATTAGGAAGTGGCTGCAAGAGAAAGGCCCGAGGATTCTTTGGACCACGCTTCTAACGTTACTTCTTCTGGTTGGGGCTTATTGCATCGCGCAGATTATTTTACTATTGCTGAATCTCCATGCAACATCCAATACACTGGAAAAAAAAATTCTAAAATTAGAATTATCTTTACTTAAATTAAATATGACATCTTCATCGGGAGCGAGCCAGAAAGTAGCAGAGGCTCAGATTTCTAACGTGGTAGTACAGTGCGAATGCAGTAACGAGTATCTTAAGCGAGCGGAAATTCAGATAAGTACAAATGGTGTGGACTGTAAATTTTCCGCGAATTTACAGCTTAATACTGCATGTCCGATAAGTTTAATTAAAGCTAAATTTGTTCCGCCGGGTTCGATTACGCAGTTAGAGAGTGAGCATTACGAAGGTATAAATGGTTCCGTATTAGAAATTAAGGGCGTAGTAGTAGCAAAAATCGGTCTCGAAAATGCTATGACGAATGATGCGGTAATACGCGTTGTGCCTGAACACATCATGAAATGTGATTTATTATTGGGAAGAGACGTATTAAAGAAATTAAATCTTACGATAGCTAAACGATCTGACGAAAAAGATAATGAAAGTACCGCGAGTGAAATAAGCGAAATATTAAATATTGAAACGGATGAGGTGGTCAGTGATGAAATCGATGCGTTAGACGTGAATCCGAATTTGCCTTATGCGATTAAAAATAAGTTTAAAGAAAGATTTCGAGCGGGATATTTACAAACTGAGAGACCGTCGGAACCGAAAATAAAAGCCGAACTTAAATTACAAGTAAAGGAGAAACAGCCTTTTCATTTTGCGCCTAGAAGACTATCGATCGATGAGAAAAAGAAATTACGCGTTATTTTAAATGACGTGTTAGCGCGAGGCATGATTGATCCTAGCACTTCAGAGTACGGATCGCCAATCGTATTAGTACGAGATAAAGAGGGGAGTTTACGAATGTGTGTAGACTATCGCACTTTAAATAAGATCACGGCACGAAAAAATTTTCCTATGCCGGTAATAGGAGAACAGATCGACGCGGTATGGGTAATATATAACATGGATAATATGGGCGGCAAATCACACGAGTCTTTCGTCCCGAGGTGCACACCATATTTTTCATAATACCTTTACGGAAAGTTCGACTTCCATGCCTAAAGAGAGGCGAGAGTGGTCAATTTCAAGCCAGGACTTTATACTTTCCTCTCTAGGGCGGAAAGTGGTTACTTTCCGCCCGCTATGCCGCCCTGGCGTGAAATTGGCCGCTTTCGCCCCTCTTATTGTTAGTCCAGTAGGCACGTCGTTAAAAATAACAAATAAATCGACTAATTAGGACAAAGTTGCAAAAAATTTTAATTGCTTTGTTTGGGTGTCAGTAATGACATACTATAAAGTTTGCCACCTCCCCCGTGGTGTGCTTCGGCCGCCATCTTGGAAGAAAGGGGTGAAAAATCGGTTTTTTGCAAATATCTCGGTTTCCATTAGACATAGGCTAAAATAGTTTAATGCAATATTGTAGGAAATTCCGTACAAAAAAGGAAGTATAGGTTTTTTTCCTACGACCAATAGTTTTTGGCGCTAAAGCCGGCAGGAGTAGGATACTTTTTGTAACAAACAGTTTTAGCAACTCTATCTCGCCGTATCTCATTTGCCAGGTAAATGGCGTTGTTATTGTGCTAGTGAACCGTTGTCGTTTTACACATCTGGCTTTGTATTATTTACTCGACAATGCTATAAACACTCCTTGTTAAAAGCTAGGAGCATTCAAGATTTTAAATAAATTAAAAGATATAGTTATGACAATTATCTCACTGTTTACAATGTCCTGTTTACAATACATCCTTCGGTGGCTGGGCTCAAGTCAAAATTTAGTATAGCATTGGCTTTGGTCAACGTTGCATGTGTTTTTCGTTTTTCGTGTTTCTATATACTAAAATAAAATTATGAATTTAGAGCAGTGTTTTATTTGTGAGGAGACGTTATCCCGCGGTGATACAGTTAATGTCAAAGAGAGAGGGATTAAAACTCTCATCGAGAGCAGTAGAGAGAGAAAAGACAATAAACAATTATTCTTAAGGAGATTAAACTGTGTAACTGTGAACGTCAAGTGCCGGGAAACTTATATAAATAAAAAAGTTATAATTGCATCACTGAGAGCCAAGGAGAAAGCTGTTCCTAGTGTAATCAGCTCCCGAAGATCGAGCATTCCATCTTTCGACTTCAAGACGACATGTCTGTTCTGCGCGGAAGATGCATTGGAAAAATTTGTAAAAAAACAAACGAAGAAGAATGTTGCAAGGCGCGATACTGTGCACGTGATCAATACGATGCAAGTTAAAGAAAATATTTTGGAAACTGCAAAGAAAAGAGGAGATACGTGGGGCGAAACTGAAAGTATGCGCATCTTAAACGTAATGGATTTAGTTGCGGCCCAGGGTCGACACCACGGTTCATGTATGCGAAAATTTTTTTATTCTTTGAAAACGTGACATTTGACAACTCTCTACATCAAAAAGACCAAGATTAAAATAATTAACTTTTTTATAATGGTTTTTTTTATTTGCGCACTATGTTCCGTGCCTGACTCGCATTCGCCGTTTTAAATCGTTGACACTTTCACGAGTTTAATTACATTATTGAATAATTAAGACAACCCTGGCAAAAAAATTCTCATAATCTTAATAATAAACTGAGTGGATTAGGCCTACAGGAGACACCACATAAAAAAAACGCGCTACTAACTCTACCGCAAGGTGGTGAGAAAACGAGTTCAAAAGTATACTACAGCCTCTGAGAAGTGAGATACGGCGAAACAAAGTCACTGAAATCGTTTGTTACAAAAAGTATCCTACTTTTCCCGGCTCTAGCGCCAAAACTATTGGTCGTAGGAAAAAACCTATAGTTCCTTTTTTGTAGAGAATTTAATTTCCTACAATATTGTATTAAACTATTTTAGCCTAAGTCTAATGAAAACCGAGATATTCGCAAAAAACCGATTTTTTACCCCTTTTTTCCAAGATGGCGGCCGAAGCACACCACGGGGGAGATGGAAAACTTAGTATGTCATTACTGACACCCAAACAAAGCGATTAAAATTTTTTGAAGCTTTGTCCAATTAGACGATTTTCAAATGTACTTGCCGACTGGACTATCTCTACAGAGATTTTGCAATCCTCTGATGATTAATCAAACAATAGCAACGTAGTTAACATAATTTAAAAACCTAAGGGGATCCTATAGTGGCGGTAGTTACCGACATTTTTTCATTTTAAGGAATTTTTGAATTGGCTTTACAGAATTGCAAGTTTTTGGTCTAAAATTAAAGTACGCACAAAAATCTACATCGCGTTGTACAATTTCATATCGGGAACAAAAAAAAATTAAAAATTTTACTAATTTGGGCACATACAACTGTCATCTGACGACAATAACAAAATTACTGCAGTTTATATATATATATATATATATATATATATATATATATATATA
>NW_020221207.1:14907-19191 GCF_003070985.1 Temnothorax curvispinosus
ACAACATGTAGGAACAATATCGTGTAAATAAAACTAAGATTCAACGTCTAGAAAAAAAGATTCCGTAAAATGAAGTTTTATTAACAAAAGCACATTTAGGTTGACAGGATAAGCAGTATTGCGTGTAGCGAGAGATGGCGCAGCAATCGAACAAAGACAGATGCCTCTGGTTAGACAAGGACAGACATAGATATATAACATAGAAAACAAGATTAGAAATGTTGACATTACCGACGTCGAGGAAGTTCGGCCTTCGCTATAGGATCCCCTTAATGTGTGATAAAGAAATTTTTAATTTATCCGAAGTGTATTAAATACTTGTAATAATAATGTTGGGTTTAAACGAAAGGAAGATCCCTGTTAGATGGGGAATTACAAAAAATTTAATCTCAATCTTAGTTTGTTACTCAATCACATAAAGTCTTTATTGTATCGCAAGATTTTTACAATAAGAGAAGCATTAATGTTTGAATTAAACTGACACGAGAGACAAAAATAAAGTAACATATATAGAATAGAATATAAACTGAAATATTTGTTCTGCTATCTCTAATAAGCTTAGCCAACAAAAATTACAATTAGTAGCATCAAAGAATACAAATCTCAAAAATGCCCCGAGAGCATAAACTTAATTGTACAATATAACGGAATATACATACGAAATTGTTATTATGTTTTTCTCTATTTACAAATATTTACTTTACTTTCATGTTTCTTTTTCTTTTAACTTAGGCTCATTTCTACAAACACCACTGAACTTGTTTAGAAAATTATCATGGAATTATTTAAATTATTATTTAATGTAATGTTCATTATGGCTTCTGTTTCTAAAAAAATGCTTATTACTAAAATTCGCGCCGAAATTAATTATCCCTTGCCGAATGATACAATACCGAAGCATTATACAATTTGGTTAGATGTAGACGTTGAAAAGAATATCTTCCATGGAAAATCCAATGTCAACATTACCATTTATCAACAAACGAGTACGATATATTTGCACTCGATATATTTGAAAATTAAAAATACAACAATTAAAAATATTGATATGCGTAAAAAGACCAAGCATATTGTAAATGCATATTTTTATATTGAAAAAAGGGAAGTTACGAATATTTATTTTGACTATGAACTATCACCTGGTGATTATAATATGAACATGGAATTTATGGGCAGCATATCTAATATGAGTGATTTCATGGGTGGTTTCTTCAAGACTCCGTTTATAAACGAAAAAGGAAATAGAGAGTGAGTAGATTTTAAACTAACAAGAACATATACATGAATATATTCATTTAAAAAAATTAATAATTAAATTGTTTATATTTAAATGTTGACTATTTTAACCGATTATAAGAAATTTCATAAATATGCTATTAGATATAAAGAATGAGTGAGAAAAACACTGAAATATTTTAGAGAATTATGAAAAAAAGTCCTAAAATAACTTCAGTTAAAGATAGGGAATACGTAATTGGAATGATAAACACATATTGCAGAACATTAATTCTGACATTTTTTTATTTGTTCATTTTCTTGTCATCCTTTATTTATTACCACTGTACAGATTTTAATTTCTAATGTTTTTTAAGAATGAATATATTGTTTAGTGTAATTTTTGTAATATTTACTTTTACGCTATAATTATAAAATACATGAAAGCACAAAAGCATGTAATGTATGTAACCATCAATTAAGAACAAAGTATCCGACATCTTAATCCAAGCTTATCTTTATCCGTATCTTAAATTTAGAAGATACTATTTAAAAAATTTAAAATTTAAAACATAGAAATATCAAATGTTGAAAGAAGCGCTAATTGTTATATTTATATAAAATTTTTACATTTTAAAAGCAATTGTGAATTTCATGTTACGTATATGTTGCATACTATATAGACATCTTTACGTATTATAGTATATTATACTGTAATGTATAAAATAATGTAAAGATATAAAATAATAATAAGAAATGCACATAAAAATATTAGGAAAAAATTATTTCTTAATTGTAACACGTAATCGTTCACATTCCGTTAGTCCTATGCCATATTTTAATATTAACACAAATTAATAATTTATTATTATTTGCAATATTGTTAAAACTCGTAGATGGTTTGTCGCGTCACGTAACTGGGCTACTGGAATACGACGAACATTTCTATGTTGAAACGAGCCAGGAATAAAAGCTACATTTCAAATTATCGTACAGCATCACAGAAACAACACGGTTTTATCGAATACATCTTATAGAAAGATAGTCCGTGTTAATGATGACATTGTAGAAACACATTTTAAAGAAACTCCTGCAATGCCCGCTTATCTTGTAGCTATAGTGTTGTGTAATTTGCCTGAAACAATTGTCATTAAAAATGTAAATTTGAGAGGCAAACAGCAATTTGAACATGATTTAATATTTACAAGTCGCGTTATGGCAAACGTTACGAATCAATTGAATATTTATCCAATGCAACAACATTTCGCGGTTCCAGGCTTCATAGATGATGGCATGGCAAAGTGGGGACTTATACTTTACAGGTAACATAGATATGATTAGATATTTTTTAACTGCAATCAAACATTAATGCATAACAGATTAAGAGATAGATTTACTTTTGCTTTTTTAACGAAATAATTCAAAATTTTGTATATTTTCATTGTTAAATTGGTTTTATTATATGATTGTACATACATATAATAATTTTAGTAATATATGTGTATAACTGAGATATAAATTCTGTTCCTAAGAAAAAGCGAATTTATTTTATAACTAAAATAAGAAATTTACTAAAATAAAATCAGTACAAAATATACATTTGCTTCATTGAGTTGATCAATTACAATATAAAAAGAGTTATGACTATTAAACACGTCCTTCTTTTGTATTTACTTTTGTATAAGTTTTAGAGAAAGTGCTAATTTTAATACTCACTAAAATATTGAGGCTTTAAATGTCGATTTGTTAAAGGTGTCAATGCAATATTCATTGATGACAGCATGCCACAACGGATAAGTGGTTGGTTGTTTAAAAAAATATGTGGCAATGAAAGATTTTTAATAGTTATCACAGAACATTTTTAACAGTTAAAATTATTGTTGTTTTTTAATTAGTTATTTAATTTTAACAGTTTTGTATACATTTTTTCTTACAGCAATTACAGATATGTGATAAGTTGTAAATAAATTTTTTTTAATGATTCTTTGCAAATATGTTTTGCTAGGAACTGTGGTAAGCTAAAACGTAATCATACTATTAGAGGTATAAATATAGCGAAAGTTATACATAAAATTTTAAATATATTTCTCATAAAGTTACATACTGAGATTAATAATTATTTTTATGATAAATTGAGTAAACACATTTGGATTAAATAAAAATATATTACAACTTTTTCTCATATCTATTAAAATAAAATGATATTCGCCTATCTTTATTCATTCTGAATTTCATTAAGTCTGAGTAATATTTAAATGCAAGTAATTATGATGTACCAAATAAAATTAAAAAAGCAATAAATAAGGCAACAAGGTAAAGAATAGTTCAAACCAATGGGATATATATAAATGACTTTCAGAGACGAAGATATTATTTATGATGAAGAGAGAGATAATATTGCTCGCAAAATGAAAATCACATGTAAAATCGGACGCAAAATAACACGACAATGGTTGAGTTCTATGACAAGTCCATCGTGGTGGTTCCACTTCTAGTTAAATGAGGGTATTGCTACGGTTCTTTTTGCTTCAAAAATCATTGATAAGGTTAATTGCTTATAGTACATTTCTTATAATATTTTACTTAAAAATGGAGTGCATTTTTTCAAAATAATATACAGGGTGTCTGGTAATAATCGCCGGACCTTTTGTATGCAAGTAGAGTGAGTCAAACCGAGTAGAAAAGTCTTCTATCATTTTGCGAAATTCGCAATACTTATTGAGAAATTAATTGAAAAAGATCGGCCAATCCACGCGCGTAGAAGCCGGCGCGGCCAGAAGAGACGCCCACACTCCCACCGTAACCCCCGTACAAGGCGCGCGGCGAAGCAGTGGAAGGGACGCTGCCGCTGGCTCGCGAGCGGCGCGTAAAGCTCCTTGCACAATAGCTTTGTCGGCAACTTTATCGTTATCGCTATCGCCTATTGTGCAAGGGGCTTAACGCTAAAGCTCCGCGTCGAATTATTCTCTCTCTCTCGCGCGCGCGCACGAAATAAAAAATATTACGCTGTCAGAATAAAACGCCATTTACGGTCCGAGCTTGGATCTTACAATTAGTAGCCTAATAATA
>NW_020221208.1:0-1363 GCF_003070985.1 Temnothorax curvispinosus
CTCGCCCAGTTTTCTCTTCCCCCCGCATAGCCCCCCTTCGGTGACCCTTTACACCGTCCCTCGACCCCCTCGTCCACCGCTTACGGCGCTCCCCCCGCGGCAGCGAAGCCCCCCCCGACCCCGCGTAACCGCAAGCGAGATCCCTGGGGCAAGAGTACCTATTGCCTCCCTACTACAAAAATTAAGAAAACACTTGAATTTTCTTAAAAATTAGGCAAAATTTGAGCAGCTGTACCTTCATTAAAAATAAACGAAATTTAAGTTTTAAAAAAGGGTTTCGAAGCTTGAAATCTCTACTTTCAGATGATCACTATTTTCTTTCAGTTTCTGTGAGTTTGGCAATTTTTACATATAGAAAACCACGAGCTGGACAAAATAAGAAATTTTCTTCGTGGTTTTCTATATGTAAAAATTAGCAAACTCACAGAAACTAAAAGAAATAAGTGATCTTCTGAAAGTAGAGATTTCAAGCTTTGAAACCCTTTTTTAAAACATAAATTTCCTTCATTTTTAACGAAGATACAGTTGCCCAAATTTTGTCTACTTTTCAAGAAAATTCAAGTGTTCCTTTAATTTTTGTGGAATGTATATAAGTAACAATTTATTATTATGTTTACAGAGTCATACTTAACCGTAAATTTTCCATATCTTCTTTTCTGGACGACGTGTCCTTGCAATGACCCTTCGTAAGGGAGATGAATTAATGTAATCATAAAGAAGATAAAGGACATATCAGGAACTATTAAATTTATTGTAACTGTCATTTGGGACCAATTTTTCTTGGAGCATTAATTAGATACATCACTATTTCAGTAAGTATAGTTTATTTGAATATGTTTTGAACAAGATAAAAATGCAGTTTGGTGACATTTTTATAGATGCCAATAGCTCCAATACAATAGATGTTTCTTATTTTCAGTGACACTTCAATTTCCATCACTTTGGCACAAACAGCGTATCGTGGTATTTTTTGCAAAATCTACGTCAGTGATGTGTGATACACAAGTCTTTTACAATGCAAAGCGTTGATTTTGCATTCTTAAGGCAATACGGTTTGTATACTCATCCCATGAGACCTGATAAAAGTTGTATATATAAACTCTAATATTTTATGCTATTCATTAACATTATTCAACATCCATTTCAGATATAATATAACTGAGAGCGGCATATTCTATGCATATGTAAGAGTTTGGAGCAGACCCGTAATCAAGCAGCAAAAAACAATTCATTAACAAAGCACGAGATTCTTTTAAGCGAGAGTATATTGTTATCGTCTCCGCTATCAGAATCCTGTGAAATGTTATGAAAATTTTAACGCTCATTCATTTCTCTTTTGGACTTTCCTGGATATTTTTTACCG
>NW_020221209.1:0-5559 GCF_003070985.1 Temnothorax curvispinosus
GAGGAAGGTATTTGGAGGAAAGATGTAATATGAAAGCGATGTTTGAACAGAAGAGGAAGGAGAAGAGAATCAAAGAAGAAGAGGAATTGAAGATCCTAAGGCAAAGATCAAAGGTCTGGAAATTCATTAATAGGAAAAGAAAGAAAAAGGTGTGGAAGAAAAATAAAATTGGGGGTGCAGAATGGATGAAGTATTTTAAGGAGCTTCTCGGAGGTACAGAAGCTATGGCGGAAGACAAGGAAGGAAATAATAGCATGGGAACTGAAGAAGAAGGGCCTGTTCTAATAGGCTCACAGTTGAAGGAAGAAGAAATAGCTAAGGCGGTGAGAAGATTGAAGAAAAACAAGGCTGTAGGTGTAAATGAAATACCGCTTGAAGCTTGGCTGTATGGAGGCAGGGCAGTTAAGAAAGGTCTAATAGAGGTTCTAAATCAGGTCTGGAAGGAAGGAATCTTACCAAAGGACTGGAGGACCTCGATCATAATCCCGCTACATAAAAGAGGGGATGAAAACATAGTAGGGAATTATAGAGGTATTTCTCTTTTATGCTCGGCTTACAAAATATATGCTGAAATTATCAGAGGAAGGTTAGAGGAATCTGTCGAGCAGAAAGGCTTGCTACCAGAAAGCCAAGCCGGTTTTAGACGAGGTAGATCAACTATAGACAATATTTTTGTGCTGGATCATCTAACTCAGAAGGAAGAAAGGAAGGGTAGGAAAGGTAAAGTTTATGCACTCTTCGTGGACCTAAAGGCAGCTTTTGACAACGTTGAGAGAAGACAACTCTGGAAGATTCTTAGGGAAATGGGAATAGAAGAAGAGCTTATAGGAAAGTTAGAAAGGATTTACAAGATCACAAAGGTAGCGATTAGAACAAAGGAAGGTGTAACGAAGGAATTTTTTATAACAAAAGGAGTTTGGCAGGGCTGTGTTCTGAGCCCGCTTCTATTTAACCTGTATACTGCGGAGATTAAGAAAGCATTAGAAGTAAGAAACATAGG
The DNA here is from genome assembly GCF_003070985.1 of Temnothorax curvispinosus. NCBI lineage: Eukaryota > Metazoa > Arthropoda > Insecta > Hymenoptera > Formicidae > Temnothorax > Temnothorax curvispinosus. The sequence goes on from NW_020221209.1 coordinate 1,001, forward strand.
CGGCGTGCAATTAAGAGATGTAAGAGTGTGGTCGTTAGAGTATGCAGACGATATGGTATTTTTAGCAAAGAATAGGGATGCGATGCTAGATATGATGGATACAATTAGGAGATTTTTTAGGAAAAGAAAAATGACTTTATGTACGGATAAAACTAAGATGGTGGTGTTCAATAAGAGAGGTAGGGAAAAGGTAGAAAAATGGAAATGGGAGAATAAAAAAATCAAAGAAGTCAAGACGTTTAAATATCTAGGGTTTGTATTTAGTAGGAATGGTAAATATACAGAGCATATTAAAGAGTTGTGTAGGAAAGGCAGGATAGCGGCTAACAGGACGTGGGGGCTAGGGGAAAGAATTTGTAGGAATGATTTTATTAGAAAAGGGATGCTATTTAGATATTTAGTTAGGCGCGTGATTTTATATGAGGTGGAATTATGGGGTTGGGAAGAAAAGAAAAATTTAGAAAAGATATTGTTGGATTACGCTAGATGGGTTTTCAAATTAAAGTTATATAATGTCTAGAGAATTAGGGTTGAGCAAATTAAGGATAGGATGGGGAATTTGTTAGGAAATGCCAAAATAATCCGGGCTCATATCGGGGCGCGAAGCACTGGCGAGAACGTTCGCGAAAGGAGGGGCGGCAGCGCGACTGCGCAGCTTGTACCGCGAGGCCCACCGGGGGCCACGAGGCAACTCATCCGCACAAGACCGCGCACGAAGCGAGCACGCACAACACGTGAGACTTTCCGGAGCGAAAGCGATCCCCGTGAACGTTACTACTTCGAACGATTTGTAAGATTCGCATTCATGTTCTTATCTGTTCTATCAAATACAGTGTTCTATATTAAAAGCAAACAGAAAGATTCACTCTTTTCATGCGCACCCACCCCTGCCAAACTCCAACAAGTTATGGGCCCAGGCACGTGGCGTGGCGCGATCTGAAAAGGCGCCACGCCACGCCACGATCTAAAGAATCCTCCCGAGTAAGAGCGCAGAACATCAAGAGAAAAGAAGAAAACAATTAAGAAGGACGAAGATGGCCACATACACGAGCGGAGAAAGCCTAGACTGGGTGGACAAACTTAAGGATGCCGAAGGATACCCGATCTGGAAATTTCAGGTGGGAATAATATTAAAAGCTAACAATCTCTACGATACAGTAATGACGCGTCCCGCGGAAGATATAAAATTAACAGAGCAGTGGAATAAAAACGACGCGAAAACTCAGAAAATCCTAGTCACAACGATAGATAAGCAGCCGTTAGTACTTATCTAGCCGTTAGTATCTTAAGCTGTGAGTCGAGTCACGAAATGTGGCAAAGACTGAAAACGATATACGAAAAAGATTCGGAGCGACAAAAGTGCGCGTTAATGCAAAAATTTTTCGAAAGCAAAAGACAGCAATCCGTTGATATGACTACATATATAGCGGAACTGAAAAATCTAGCTTATCGACTGAAGGCATTGGGCGAAGAAATAAGCGATAACATGATAATCTCAAAGATACTAACAACTTTGCCTGATAGCTACAAATTTTTTGCAAGCGCATGGGAGTCCGTATCAGCGGAAGAGAGGACGTTGGCTAACCTCACGGCCAGACTTTTGGTGGAGGAGACAAGACAGAGCTGCAGGAGACAAAAATCAGTTAGCGTTTAAAGTAAAAGAAAAGAAATGCTTCAAGTGCGGTAAAAAGGGACATGTGGCTTGCTCGTGCAGGTCAGGAAATGAAACAGTAAGTAAGAACACAAAATGTTTCGCATGCCAAAAGACAGGACACATAGCAAGAAATTGCAAGGTGAAGGTAAAAACGGGATGTAAAATCTGTAAAAAGCAGAACCATTCAGAAAAGGATTGCTTTTTTAGAAAAAAACAGAAAACGAGAACAAAGAAGAAAGCAACCAAGTGTCATTTCTAATTGACGGATCTGACTCAACAGAATGGATTATCGACTCAAAGACGACTTCACATATGACGAACGACAAGAAGAAGCTGAGGGAAATTAAAGAAGTGCGCACAAACGTGGGAGTAGCGAAGAAACAAGGCTCCATGCAAGCCAAAGCGAGAGGCAAAATGGAATTTCAGAACTGCGCTCTGAACGATGTACTTTACGTCCCGGATTTAAAAAAGAACCTGCTCTCGGTAAGCGCAATTACGCAAAAGGGAGGAACAGTCCTGTTCAAAGAAGACAAGGTATTAATAACTAAAAAAACTAAAGTAATCTTCCAAGGAAAGAAAGACAGCCTGGGACTGTACACAGTAAAACTTCAGGAGAAACCACAGCAAGAAGCCCACATAGTAGAAAAAAGAAATGAAGCGCACGTGTGGCACGAAAGGCTAAGCCATCTGAGCACGGAAAAGATGAGAAAGTTATTGGAACTGTCGGAAGGTATGTCCGTAAACAAACGAGACCTCGAAGAAATGAGAAATAAATGTGAGGTCTGTATACAAGCAAAGCATTCAAGGACACCCTTTGGAGAACATAGGAAAAGAGCGAAGCAACCGCTAGAAATAATACATTCCGACGTCTGCGGCCCGATAAATCCCAGCACGTGGGACAACGAAAGGTATTTTATAACCTTCTTAGACTATTATACTAACTACACTGCAGTCTACTTAATGAAAAATAAATCAGAAGCTCTGGAAAAATTTAAGGAGTATGCAGCACTCGCCGAAACAAAATGGAACAAGCGGATTGTAAACCTGCGATGCGACAACGGAGGAGAGTACGCGAGTAAAGAATTCAAAGACTGGTGCAGAAGAAAAGGAATCAACATAAATTACACAGCTCCCTACTCGCCGCAACTAAACGGAAAGGCAGAGCGCCTAAACAGAACAATCGTGGAGAAGGTTAGAGCACTAATCTTTAATCAAAAAAGCAACAAAGAACTATGGGGAGAGGCCGTTTGGGTGGCAGCTTTTCTGCATAACAGGAGTCCAAACAAGACTAACAGTGAGACAGCATTCGAACTGTGGAATGGAGAAAAACCAGATCTAAAATCACTCAGAATATTCGGATGCAAAGCCTACGCAAAGGAAACGGGCCAACTGAGAAAGCTAGACAAACGAAGCAATAGCTACAAACTTGTAGGCTACACTCGCTACACAAAACGCATACAGATTGTGGGACCCAACTAGAAGGAAGATAACAATCTCACGTGACGTAATCTTTGACGAAACCTTCCAAGAAGAAAAGAGGGAAACGGAGAACTTAATGATAAGAAGCAACAAGAAAGATGAAGAGGATGAACTTGAAGACGAAGAGGAAGAAGACGAAGAATCAGAAGAGAATCAAGACGACACCGAGGACGAATACGTGGATCTAACAGACGAAAAGGAAGATACCGGCAAGGACAAAAAGGAAGACCGAGAAACGAGAGGAAGGCAAGAACCAATGCGAAAGTCCGAAAGAGAATCGAGACCGCCGCAAAGATACGCGAACCAGGTGTTTTTGACCTACGAGGAAGCAGTAAAAGGACAAGAGAGTAAACACTGGAAGAAAGCTATACAGGAGGAGAAGCACTCGCTGAGGAAAAACAAAACCTGGGAACTAGTCGACGAAAAGGACGTGAAAGACAAGAAGATTCTGACTAGCAAATGGGTTTTCAGAATCAAGGAGCAAGGGAAATACAAAGCGAGACTGGTCGTAAGAGGCTGTGAACAAGGAAAAGAAATAGACTACGAGGAAATTTACAGCCCGGTGATAAACAGCGCGCCGCTACGTATGATTCTCGCACTAACAGCAGTTGAAAACTATCACATTGTAAAATTCGACATACGTACAGCTTTCCTCTACGGAGAAATACAAGAAGAAGTATACATGCGACTGCCGGAAGGCTTCGAAGAAGCAGAAGGCAAAATCTGCAAACTGAAAAAAGGCGCTGTACGGGCTAAAACAGGCACCAAAAAAAAGGAACGAAAAATTCACGAAATCGCTGAAAGAACAAGGGCTAAAGCAGCTGACAACGGAATACTGCCTTTTTAAACACCAAGACGGACAGATGTTCCTCGGGGTCTACATAGACGACGGCATAATTCTTGGAAAGAGTAAGAAACAAATACTAAAGCTGGTGGAGAAACTCAGAGAAGAATTTGAATTAACAGTACAAGAGGACCCTAAAACATACTTGGAACTTGAAAAAACGCAAGAAAGACTGAAGCTAAGTCAAAAAAACTATTCCAACCAAGTTCTTGAAACGTACGGAATGAAAGATGCAAAGTCAGCGAACACGCCGATACAACCAGAAGGAAATTCAAAAGTCGAAAACGTACGGAAAACATTCCCGTATCGACAAGCGATAGGAAGCCTTCTGTATTTGACAACAAAAACAAGATCAGATCTCTGCTATGCTGTAAACTATAGCAGCAGATATACACAATCTCCGGAAGGTAAAGATATCTTAAATGTTAAAAGAATACTCAGATATTTGCAGGGAACCAAGGAGCTCGGGCTGGTGTACGGCGGAGAGAAGGACGCGGGAAAACTGGTGGCCTACTGCGACTCGGACTACGCTGGTGACCCTGAGACGAGAAAGAGCACCACGGGCTATATAATCAAATATTG
>NW_020221210.1:0-7565 GCF_003070985.1 Temnothorax curvispinosus
GAAAAAAATGATTTTTTTAAAGATGGGGTGCTAACTTCACAGAGGTGAAAGCAACTTTAATGCTGCAACCGGCGATATAATGCATTTTAACATAACTTTACGTCACGTAACTTTTACTACGTTTACGCGAGCGTTATTTATTCTGTAGTAACATACGATAATTCCTTCGCGTAAACGGGATTTTCCTTCGCGTAAACGGGATTTTGTAGTAACTTACGATAATTTACTCCGCGTAAACGAGTGATATATCGTAAGTACTACAGAAGTAACGCTCGCGTAAACGTAGTATTTGTTCTACAAAATGCGACAGAACTAATTATATGTGCCCGTTCTTTAACGAAAGAATGGAATGTATTCGTGGACGCGTATGTACATTTCAGCTTGTCGCACTCTCGATATTAATATACATATATGTATATACGTTTATCGAAACAAGCTCGCTCTTTCGTTCGTGTTCGTTCGCGATCGCGACAAGAAAAGTGAGAACGCGCCAAACACGCGACCGTTCTCTTCAATCAAACAGCTGATTATTAATTTCCCCCTTATGAGAGGTTCACGCTATTTATCGAAGCGTCTTCCCGCACAATTCACTAATTCGGTGTAAAAATCTAAACGGGGGGGGAGTGGCAGGAGATGCGAATTCCGCGAGGTTATCGTTTCACTGCGACACGCGCGGGACAACGATTCTATTACGATTCGGATGTATCTCGCTTCAAATAATTTATTTCTCTCATATATGTATAATTCACTCACCGATCACGGAAGCGCACTGCAGAAAACTTGCCAAATCACAGCCAGGAGGGTGACACGTGTAAGTCCAGCACGGCATTCGGCGTTTATTTCGTCCAGCGACGGCATATCCCACTCGTTGCCAGTCGACGCGAGAAGGAACGGAGTATTCGGCGTACATTCAGCTTGCAAAACTCTGGCAATACAAGATTGCTTTTTGTTCACGAGAAAAAGGAATTCCAAAGTCACACGATCGACAACGTCTCGCACCGCACCGACGTGAACTGAACGCTGAACCGGCTGAACACTGAACAGTGAAAGTGAACACGTCGCGTGTTGAACTCGGTCTACATAGGCCGCTAACTGCGCTATTAATTAAGCGTGTCGCGTGTCGCGTGAGCCGCACCGGTGGCCGCTGGGCGCCGGCGCGCCGCCGCGCAGTCAGGAGAGCCGTTATGAACGCGATTGGCTCCTGTCTCTCCTGAGGGCTCTGTAACGAGAGAATTCGAAGGGAGGTATCACAACAGAGTATCCTCCTAAAAATAATAGCACGTGATTTGGTGCTGATAATCACGAGCAACCTCGAAATATTTTATACTTTCAAATTCGCACGATCATTTTAACAGCATGATCGCATATAATTATACAACTAATAATATTTTCTTGTATTTATGACTAACGATATTTTATATAATTAATAATAAAATTGAAAGGAATATGAATTGGGAGATAGAATTAAGGTCTCATCTTACAATTATATAGCAGGAGCGGAGCGAGACCGACCGTGACTCTTTTACGCGACGCGACGGATTGCGAGTACCCGAGATGTTGAGATCTCGATAACGAGTGAACGGATCAAGTTCTAAGTAGGCTTGATCGATAGCTTGGGGTCCAATTAGGGGAGGGGGTTCTCTTATAATATTCCGCTATGTGCCCTACGAGCGGAGATATTGCGATATTATTTACACGATAGAGGTGAGATGCTTGACTATACTGTTAAGATCATAAAGATTTGATCGGTTTTTCGTCATTTGCATCGAGTTTAAAATAATTAAAAACGCAATATTTTATTTGATTTTAACATAACAATTACTTAAAAAATACTTAAAAATTCGCTCTCATTGAATAACGATTTTACACAACCCAAGTGTATTATTTTTAGCTAAAGCTCTTCTTACACATTTATTCTTGCCTTTTTAAATCACGTCATTTAACACAATTAAACGTATTAACTTTTAATTTTGTATGATTAAACGTGTTGTAAATGACATAATTTAATATGTGAAGAAGCACATGTAAAAAAGGCTTCAATCAAATGTGTCATTTTTAGACGCTTATACGTGTAAAAATAAACGCACTTAGATTTACAGTGTAGTATATTTTAAAGAGCAGTTTTCCAGATTTTCAACAATGAATGAGGTACAAGTTATTAAGATAGATATGGATACTTAAGGCCGGTATTTATAATAGTTATTTAAGACCGTCTTAAGTTCAATCTTAAGATGTCATGAACCAATCACAGAGCCGTATTAGCGTCTTAAGACATTACTTAAGACGATCTTGAAGACTATGAATACCAGCCTAAGGACGGTATTCATAGTCGGATCTTATATTTAAGATCATCTTAAGTCTGGTCAAAAGCAGTCTTAAGACTCCGTTCAGCCAATCAAATGACCGTATTAGCAACTTAAGACGTTACTAAAACGGTCTTGAAATAAGATCCGACTACCGGTATTTATATAGCCAGATCTTATATTTAAGACCGTCTTAAGTACGATCTTAAGATGTTATGAATCAATCACAGAGCTGTCGTATTAGCATCTTAAGACATTATTTAAAACAATCTTGAAATAAGATCCGACTATGAATACGGACTTAAGAATTGAAAGATCAATTTTCCCTTAACCAATGAATGAGTCTGTGAAAAAATATAAAATGACAATCTATAACAAGACAAAAGAAAGAAAAATCTGTTCTTTAGAGTCCATTAGTCCAAGAGCTGACGACACTTTTGGCCAAGTGATTTTATAAATCACGATTTTCCGTTATAACCTGCGTGGACGACTCTCCTTCGATAATCCGAACACCTGGCTGGCCGTACTTAGGGGGTTTAGAAGTACGCAGGTGAGAAAAAAAACGGATTTTCAAGTCATAGTATAAGTTTTAATTTTTATCGGATATTGATAATTTATTACTCAGGAACATGCAAATAAATTGCCAGTTCGATTGCTCAGGGGGAATTAGTCGCCAGGCTTAATTAAAAATAATTAAAAATAATTATTTTCAAGTCATACTATAAAAGCTGGGTTTTTTTTACTAACAAGTATAGTGCTAACACATACCACCCAAAAAAAAGCCAAGTGAAAATTTTGGTGGCAACATCTCTAAAAAAATTATTGAAAATGCACGAAGCCGTTTCAATCTTTGTTTCTGTTTCAAGAAAGGATCATACAAGTTAAGCCTAGAATTCAAACGCAGGTTACATAATTAGAGCAATATTATACAAAGCATATATAATTTAAGTACTGTGTCGATTGAGAATTCCTAAATCATAATTCGTATAGATATATATATATATCTCACTTAAAGTACAAGCAAAGGAACATATGCAACGTAAAGCATTCGAGAGAAGATTCAAGCTCTTATAATTATTATGTGAGATTCGGTAACTGCAGAATAACGTTCTTTCTAGATATCAATTGACACAGTAACTTATATGTTATATCAGATTATAAGTATTTCGAGTAAATAATATATATGTTAATAATTGAAGAACGAACTAAATTAAACGATAAGTAACCTTTCATGAGTAATATAGTGCTTCGTACACTCAAATAATTGGCAAATAGCCATAGAATAAATCGTAATATTAGTTAAGATAATAGTAATTATACGTGACGATTCGATACACGTGTGCATAGAGAACGTAAGTTAGACAATTGCATATTGAAAATCAATGACTTTATCCGCGGGTTGCAACCATGTAAACTTGACTTTAATTCGACTGAGCTCAGACCGATAATTAATTCCGGAATGTTTGGTAGTAACAAATCCGTTCTGCGAGGATGTGATCCGTCGCCCGTGTTATGCGAGGATGCTATCCTTCGCCCCGTGCTTTCTCGAACTGTGTAATCAGACGATCGCATTTATGATAGAACGTTGCGTTCATCATAACCCGCTTGAGGATTGCCGCTCAAGCTCGTAAGTGATCTCTGATTTCCACGAGTTCGATCTGTTACCTGAAAGCATCCGCTGTCGTTGTCTTTGGATAAGATGGTCATTGACCAAAACCATGAGGGCCTTTGCATTGCGCAAAATGGCCGCTTTTGTCCGTTTGCCGATCCTGGTTTGCAATGGCTAAGTTCGTCCTTCCTTCCGTCGTATATCGTGAGAGGCGTCTGTAATCGCTTCTGATCCGTATTGCAATGTCTCCTCTGATGTTGCGGAGACGTCCGTGTAATAGCTTTGGTCAGTCTCAGGCTCATTAGCCTGGCGGATTGCACTCGCGTAACAATTTGAAATAATATACGACGCCGGTAGAAGGAACGCAACTCTACTCCTCGCTAGCCGGAAGAAGAATACCTTCCCGGCGGGCTTCACGTTCATCTCGATACGTTTTACGCTTGCGCAGTATCGTCGATCCGAGTCGTTTTCCGGCGCTGGGGCGCAACGTCGTCGTCGCCGCGTGCGCGAAACACTTAACGCTAAAGATAAATAGGGAACTGTAACATCGATGCCATCTATGAGCCTGCTATCGAATCGCCGCTTACAATCAACTATGCTCACAGATGTCTATACCTACACAATCTCTTCACGATCTTTAATGCCCGTTTCTAACACAAGTATATGTTTAAAAAAGTTTTTCTGTATGCCTCTAAAAGTGTTTTGTATATACAAGCATTCTAATTGATGATTGATGAATGATGAATGATGAAAAGTAGTCTACAAGGAAAAACAACTTATACAACAAAAGCCAGTACCCCGCCCGGTGATATATCGCGTCGATTTGTCAGCGAGCATCGTGCCTATAATATATAGGGATAATGTAATGTTTTTAATGGGTTAAGCGGGGAACAGACTTTTGATAACGCATAATATATAAGCATAAAAAAAACTGATTGGTCTATTTCCTTATGCACATGTGTATGGACTAATCAATTTTCTTATGTTTACGCATTATGCGTTGTGCAGAAGTGTGTGCTCCCCGCTTTAGTTCGATATCGGCAATATGGGATAGAACCATTTTCGAAGGATTGAGAGGGTACGCCGTTAGACGGGATATGATCGTCGTTTATTTAGGACGATGGCGAAGGAAGAATCGTACGCATCAAATACTAAAAGATTTGTGCACGAACTTATTTAATGCCCAAAATATTCTAAATAATGTATATCCCTAGTAAATCAATCAGTACAGAGGAAATACGAAATATGAATAAGTAATAACATAGATATAAATATAATACGGATAAAATATAAATAAAGTAATTAATGAAAATAAAAATCTCTGAAATGTATTGAATACAATTACAATAGAGAAACGAAACAACTTAAAGTTCTTATTTAAACAATTTTATTCAAAAGAAACACAAAGCGACGACGTTTAAAATCCCCTTTTAGAAGTAGCTAAATTGTAAATTATGATCTAAATTTACCAAAATCAATACTTTTCATGTAGATTTTTTACTACAGAACTACAGAAAAATTGAATTTAGTGCACTAGTTTACTATAAATAGTAAATAGAGGATATCCGTCAGCTTATCTAAACCTCATGACTTTTTTGGACGTGAACTTGCTGGAGACGCCACTAGTTTACTATTTATAGTAAATTAGTGCACCAAATTCAATTTTTGAATGAATTTTGTATATTTGGAATGGCACTTTGAGGGAGGTGGCGTTTCCAGCAAGTTCACGTCCAAAAAGGTCATGAGGTTCAGATAAGCTAACGGATATCCTCTTTGAAACACGTAATATGCAGCGAGGAAAACAACTACACATTTTTCAACGGTGATTTCAAAGATTTCAAAGATGAGTCCTTCACCAATCAAAAAGCCAGTTTTTAATTTGTCGACGTCTACATATAGTACCAAGCGCAAGGATTCATTAGGTTCCGAATTCAAATCATCGGTTTTCTCAAAAATCTGGAACGAGAAGGAAAGAATTATGAAAACAAATGCGAGTCACTGTAATATTAAACAGTAGGAATTAAGTTATATAGGGTAATTCTGGTTTAATGGTAATTCTGAAACAATGGATACCTCTCGCCGAATTGAAACTGAATTTTTTAATGAAAATTTTCTAATGTGCACCGTTCTCGAGATAATTGAACTTTTCACCGGTGATCACAGTATTATTGTATAGTACAGATATAATACTATACTATAATACTAGACTATATACATAGATATAAAACTATATCTTACATAGTTAAGTAGTAATAAACAGTGGTGAATATTCTCCCATTATTGTAGACTGTACGTAGCCGTCTTTGCCTTCCTTGAAAGAAAGGCGGGTATGAAGGATAAAAATATTTAACTTACCTTTCGAATTGTAAAAACTCTAGGTACTGCAGCTGCTATTTTCGTCTGCTGCAGTTCTCTTTCTAATTTTGTGAGGAGTGTGAGCTCATTAACAGCATCAGATTTTGCAGGCAAGTCAAAATACACTGACAATTTTTCAATAACATCGGGCAGGTTCTTTTTCACCCGAGTCTCGGGTAGAATGCCCATAAGGTTGGCCTCATATAATAGCTACAAATTCGTAAGTTTTAAGTACAAGTAACAGAAATTTTACATTTATACTTTTAAACTTATATCTATACTTTTTTTAAATTAAAATAAATTGATATAAATGTTTGCATAGTTAAAGATTTGAAGTAGTAGCTTCAAGAAACAGTACTTCAAGGAACAGTTCTTTACAATACTTCAGTAGGAGTTCAAGAAATTATAAGTATTTAAAATACTTACAAGATCAGTGTTTTTCAAGACAGGATATTCGTCCAAAATTACGGACCAGCTGTTTCCTAAATCTTTTATCCACTGTCGGCGCGTATTGAATGTCTCAGATAGTAACACTTTTACGTGATTTATATCTTTAATATTAGTGGATTTTTTTAATTCCTTCAACAAATTGTTTGAGTCTTTGCTAATAGTTGTCTTCGACTTGTACATGCTGGTTGTAGATTGTCTTTTTTAGAACTACTAGCATAAGATTCCACTTTAGCTGACTGCTGAGAAAATCTGGGATTAAACAAACGATCATGTCAGTTACATTAACCCCCTCAAGAACTGTGCAAAGTATGTGAATTTTATAATTATAATTGCAATGTTTTTCTGACGTGTAAGTACTATTCCAAAAACAATTAATTAGTAACTATCGTGAGACAGACGTGATCGGCTTTTAGTTTCTGTAACATTTACTTTTTGCTTCCTGTATTTTTACTGCTGATGCGTTTCTTCAACCAGTTTCTTCTGTTCCTTATACATGCGCTCAGTTTCATGACCAACGGCCGATGGAAACGTTTTGTTCATTATATTTGTTTTAATGGTATTTGTCAATGGATTCAATGCCCGACTCAACTTACATGGTTAAGTGTACTTTGACTTGTTGTCTGCTCTGTTTGCGGCACATTCTTGTTTAAAACAGATTGCCCAAATAGTGGATAAGTATTAAGGATATTTAGGGCATAGTTTTTGTAATCAGAAGGCAAGGGATGTCCATTTGTCTTCCGACATAAGTCTGAAGCCCACATTCTAAAAAATTCATTGTCATGCTGAAGGATTTCTAAATCACCCGAGTCGAAATTTTTCTCCTATTTTCGACCTCAATGTTCAATCTA
>NW_020221211.1:0-5010 GCF_003070985.1 Temnothorax curvispinosus
GTACATGATAATTGAACATTTGCTTTATTATAAATCTAAAAAATCATGTTACAGAAACCAAAAATCAATTGACACCTAAAAACACCGTATCAGGTGACAAAACGCAAGTAAATGAAATTCAAACAACCTCTACACTGGACGAATCAGTAGTTACTCAGCAACCTAAGACTGTTAGAGTGCCGCTATATAGAGGGTCGGGACGTAGAGGTCCGCTACATAGTGCGCCGGTATATAGAGGCTTAGTTTACACCGATTACTTGATACGCGTAATAAATAATAGTAAATAACTAGTAAGTAAGTCAGATTATTGGCTGATCAGTTCAAATAGACTGTTTGATATGCGTATCAAGAGATCGGTGTATATAAACTAAGCCAGAGTGCCGCTATATAGAGATATAATATACAGATATGTGAAAGATAAAAGTGACAACAAGGAAGAGAAGTCCGAAGATAACGAAGAACCATGGACATCTGAGAGTGCATCAAGTATATATTAAAACACAAGAAGATAAAACTCAAATACGACCTACGTCTACAAATGAATTGGAAATTGGAAAAGAATAAAAATCCTAAAATCGATTAAGATTTTCCTGTGACGAGAAGAGCTTGCAAGAAAGGGCTAAAGTTAAATTGCCAATAATTCTTCATTCGATAAAACATAAAAACACTGAGTAGTAAGGAAAACGGTCAGACGGGAGAATAAAAAATGTTGGCCAAAAATAAAAGAACGTTAACAGTTATGTTTCAATAAAATAGAATGTTCCGAACAATCGAAATTGTCGAAAAAACGATGAGAACAAAAAAGTAAAGCGTGACTGAACAAGAAAAACATACGGAATATAATAAAACTTTAATCTTTAATAAATCATTAATAAATCAACAGTTCTTTTCTCAATTTAGTTTTGCGGGCCATGGTTGTTTAAATACTTATTAAGTTTTGCTTTTTTTATATAATATAATATGTAACGTCGAATTAATAAAATAATTCGCATGATCATTGTATTCTTTTAACCTTAATCATAATCGATACTGTGGGGTTGCGTAAAATCGCTCGTAGTAAGCTCTGAAAGCCAATATATATATTATCGTCATAAAAGAAATTGTTGTATTGTCATTAAAAAAAATTGTTTCAAATTAAATTTGTCCATGAGATTTAATTATAATTCATTTCTATGTACGCTAAATAATTCAAAAAGTTTACTGATCGCTGATATCTGGTAGCTTGAGTCATTGAGAATCACATTTCTGCTTCGTGATTCGCGTCACCGCGCAACGATTCAGTAAGAAGAATTACGCAAATAAACGCGTCCTGCATCTTAATAATGAATCTAAGGTCGTGCGTGGTTATAGAAAAAAGGCAGGGCGATGGCACGATCAAGTCAGAACGCTCTCAGACATGGCGAAGAGCATCGATAGCGTTCTTTTACTAACGTTCGCGCTGTTGTTCGTACGGGCAGGTGAGAGAAATATTTCTGAAAAATGGAAATACAAGATATGGAGAATGTCGACAAGAAAGAATTTGTGATAAGTGCGAGTATATCATAATTGCGAGTGTTGCTAACTGAAAAGATTCTTTTTGAACTCGTTGGGTGTGTCATGATATAGTGCATGTTACGAGATTCATGGAATTTTTATTATTTCATCATACATGGACGATAGTGATGTTAGCACCGAATTCTAAGATTCTTAAAAACAAAACAAAATTATTGATCTCGTCATATTTTCTACTTTCTATGACGCTAGTTCAATAATATATATATATATATATATATATATATATATATATATGTATTCGCAAAATTGAATAAATTATTGTCGAGGCATAATTTAACTTCAATGAACTGTGATGGTTTGATTCATTTACAAATTTCAAATATAAAATAGGATTTACTCAGATTTATCTTACATAGTACAACTGTGTTACAAGTGATTAATATTGTCTTTAGTCTTTACTTTTGAAATTTGCAATCAATTTTCATAATATTGAATAGTTCATTTAAATAGAGTTTTTAGTCTTGGATATTGGTATCAACTAATTAATGCAATTCAGAATTATTTAAATCGAATTGAACAAATTTAATAGAACGCACATCAATTACGTTTATCCATATAAAAGTGTTACGATCAGGAGATTTACAAAAATTTTGTGTACGTATATATACATATATATTTCAATGTCAATCTTCTCATAAGTGATGCAAGTATACAATTTAGTGATATATAAAAATACATAAATCTATTTTTACCTATCACCTCCTGGATTTCTAGATACTTGAACAAACGTTTTTCATTGAACAGACGAACACGAGCGATGGAATACGCCGCCAGAACTAACGCCCGAGTCAGTCAAGATCTTAAACAATGAGGAACCTCAGACACGTCTCTTTTCTTTCGTCCCCACGGCGACTGTCAGTTTAAACGCAGGGAATAATAATGCGCACTCCGTCAGTCTCGGTGCGAGTCTCGATGGCATTAGCCTTTCGGAAAGTAACACTTACAATCATCCTACGGGGTATGGGCTTGATGGGTGTGTATATAAAATGATGTAGTGTAATTTAAAATTCGTTTGTAATTGCATTCAAAAAAGGAAAATCCAAATAATTACAAACACATGAAAAAAAACTCAAAGATAATTATAAATTATACATTTCTTTATATATATAATACGTCTAAAACATATAATAAATCTATTTTGTTAAAAATACTACTGTATTTGCTTTGATTATTTTTCGATTATTCAGAGAATTATATTTTTTCCCTAATATATATTGTATATTAGGCATATATAAAAAGACAGTTGCTTTTCAGATCTTCCGTTTCCGTAAGCAAATCAGCGACTGTTTCCGCGGGATTATCAGGAATTTCTACCGCAAGTGCGGAAGCTCATAGTAACGGTAACAATGCCAAGACCGAAAGTCATTCGTTTAGCTTTGGTCAAGCAACTGCAACTTCTTTCGGAACGATTGAAAATGGACAAACGATTACCGGGGCTATATCTTCCGCTGGTAGCTCGCAATCCTCTACAACTGGTGGTAACCGTAGACAATTCTCGCAAACTGGTGCCGTCAACGCGCGATATCCCTATTGGCCAACATGGAGCAACATTGGTCCAAACAATGGGCACAACGGTAAGAGTAATTACCAATTACATTTTTATTTGATTATTGCTCAGTTTTCGCATTATTAAAAAATTAATTATCGACGTTTATTTTGTCATGGTAATGATTAAGGATTAAAATTATTATTTTAGATCAACGTTTTAATCGGCCAACATTGACTGTTTCGAAACCGTGCGATGAAACACGACCGACGTTGAACATCGATGCGCCCGACGCATTCAGGCGAGAACAAAACCCAACGATTCATATCTACAAATGGCGACCGAATCACAGGGTTTCCCGACCAAGTTTCTCGATTGAACATCAGCTGGACGATTCTAGAAATGGTCGAATTCATGGATCGACGAATCTTCAAATCGAAAGCAAAGATTCTAAACAGGGATATTCCGACGGTGATTTAATTTCTGATCTCGCGCAAACTGTTGGTGAATTGCTTGACATTGTATGATAAGTGTAAAAATAAAGAGCTATACATATTTACAAAATTTATTTTACAGCAAATTTTATTTATTAAATATTTTCTTATTTGTTGCAGCCAATCAAAAAAGTTGGCCATAATATTTCGATTCTTCTTTAATAGTTAATTACGAAGTTAATCTAAATTTGAAGATAGTATTTTTGGAAATACAACTATAATTTTTTAAAAATTTCGATAATTAAATGCGTATCACTTTTCATAATGACAGTATTAATTGAACTACGGTAGCAATTCACGCGCGCGCGCGCGCGAGAGAGAGAGAGAGATTTGAGTGACGTAATTTATTATTTCTTTTACTTAAAAATTTCTTGTCTCATCGTGGTTCCAGGAAATTGATTCGCGTAAAGATAAGTTGTAATAAGATATGAATCTCGCTCGAAGTAAGTGAGGTTAAAAGGGTTAAAAGAGAATAACGGTATTAAGAATTTGGTTAATATGAGAAACTTCATAAACTTTCGATTATGACATCCTGTAGAGATATAGTAAATATTGAAAAACATTACATTAAATAATTAAATACACAAGAAATTAATACAAAAAATAATAAAAAATTGCTCTACTTCTGCAGCTATATCTATAATATATTTTTATTGTAAAATATGTATCTCATAAATGTGCTCATTATTTATTAGACACTAAATGACTAATAATTCATTTATTCAAAGAAAATAAGCTCGACAAAATATTAATTAGTATAACGATTGGCATAAACTTTTTTACATGTATTTCTCGCGTCATTCGACTTCAGTTTCCTATTTCATAAAAGCTTCAGCGGTGAAGGTCAGCGCTGAAGATTTCTGAAAGTCCAGATGTCTTTTAATTAAGAAATATAAATAAAAAATGAGCTCTTACTTTCACAATTTTATCTCAAATACCTCTATATCAGATATATATGTTTCTTTTACTTTTTATTCTTAAATTGAATTAGTGTATATTTAACTTTTATTTTTCCTTAAATGTGTATCTTGGATTATTTCTTGTAAAAATATATATACATATTATACATAGATGTATATAATATTTAAGTGTATGTGTATGTTCGCAGTGTGCTGAGCTCTGTGGGTCCCTGGATTTGCTAAGCCCAAATGATTGCAAATGATTGTGTAAATCAGTCATCCCTGTGGGATTGTAGGTCAAGATATGATCTTGAACTTAGCGCGACATCTTTGAAATAACTGATGGCTTGAATAACTTATGGAACAACCAAAGTCTGTCTTATCGACAACTTTAATCAATTTTAGCAATAGTATCAGCAGACGGTACGTGAGTTAGAGTGGACAAATAAATGAAAGGCATGAATTAGATATTAATGAATTGATTATTAAAATTTGGCTTTATTAATCTTTTAGAAGAGATAAAAATGTATCTTTTTTTTTCAAATAGGCAAAATAATGTACTGATAATAATATACTG
>NW_020221212.1:0-6633 GCF_003070985.1 Temnothorax curvispinosus
ATATATATATATATATATATTATATACATATAAAACGTGAAGAGATTATGTTTCCAAAAAATAAAAATATACTAAAAAATTTGAGAAATCTAACTAACAATAAGAGATATGCATGTAATTAAAAATTATATATTTTTACAATATATTTTTACAAAGTTACATATTTTATTACAAAAATTTACAATAACTGAGAAATAAGATCTCTTTTTTCTGCTCCATTTATAAATGCATTTTCGTTATTAATTTCCATTTCTATTGGATCAAATGCCATAGGTTCATCTTCATTTTCTATACATATGTTATGTAAGATACAACAAGCAATAATAATTAAGGGTATCATTTCCGTATTATACATATAAACATATCGTAATTTTCTAAATCTTCCTTTTAACATTCCAAATGCTTGTTCGATAACTACACATGTTTTTGACAAGTTTGTGTTAAAGTTTCTTTGCAGACGGTTTAAATGACCATTATCTCGATAAGGAGTTAACATATATTTTGACAAAGGATATGCTGAATCAGTTAAAAGATGGTATTGATTTTGAAAATATAATCTATTTTCGTCCTGTGTTATTAATTCCTTAATATCGCTTAAACGCCAAACTCTTGCGTCATGAACACTACCGCACATTCCCGTAAATACATCTATAAACCTTAATTTATAATCACAAATCCCTTGTAACACTAATGAATGGTAACCTTTGCGGTTAATATAATTGTCAGAATTTTCTATGGGTGCACTTATAGCTACATAGCTTACTTATATGGCTATATGGGAGCCATCAATTGCTCCAATCACCCCAGGAAAACCACTTAATGCACGAAATTCTCTTTCAAAGTTAATCATTTCATAAGGTTCAGGCCATTTAATATATGTATGAACATCTTCAATTAATAGCAACCTCAAATACAGAATTCCAAACGGTGTCTTTACATACACCAAATCTATCTGCTACCGATCTGTAACAAAAATTGTACATATATTACGGTTTACATGCACATAATTATTTAAAATCTAAATTTTTATTAAACGTAAAATTTTGTTGCCTTTATACAATATATAAACACACACAAATCTGAAAGACAAAAAAATTATAATAATTTAAGCTTTTCATTGCTAATACAATTTAAATAACTCTAACTAGGAAATAATGAGATTAAAATAGGACGTAATAAGGGTGTTTTAAAAACATCTTAATATAAAATACAAAAAAATATTAAAAAATTTGGAATTCTTATTTAAAAAACCAAAGTTGTTAAACCTTAACAATTTTACACAAAAGCAATCTAAGGTCGTTAGATTATCTCTTCTTAAAAACTGTACAACTTTTGTTAAAAATAAAAAAAAAATTGACAAAAACTTAAAGGCAAACAAAAGTTTAATAGGAGAAAAACATATAAGAGTGATTTGGCCAAATGCACTTGGATATAAGTTTTTAATATGAAACATACTAACATACTAACGGGCAGAGAAACGAGAAGCGCGGGATCCGCGGGAAAGGTAGGGAAGACAGAGCAGGATAGTAAACAGAAGAAATTAGTTGCAGATGAAAAGGATAATGGTAAGAAAGTAACGTTTAAATTAGATGAGGGTAAAGGAAAGGGGGAGGAATGGCAGAAAATAGGGAAGGATTTATGTGAACAGCTCAGCAAAGAATTAAAGGTGCTAAAAGAGGCTAGGAGAATGTATAGAGAATATATGGAGGATATAAGAATAAAGGAGAGGGTATGGGAAGAAAGTATAAGGGAGATTAAAGAGAAAATAGAGGATTTGGAGAAACGCGTAATGGAAAGGTTAGAAGATATGGAAAAGAAGGTATACATGTACGAAGAGAGAAGCGAAGGGGGAGGAACGAGCGTAATTAGTGATAAGGAAAGCAGAGATAATTGTAGTAGAAGAGGGAGCACTTACGCGGGATCCTTCTCGGAGTGCAATGAAGATAGATTAAGTAATTGGGAAGTAGGCAAGATTAAAAAGTGGGTGACGGACAAAGATAGAAAGAGGAGAAGGTGCAATATAGTGATGAAAGGTACAGCATTACCGAAGGAAGTGGAAAGGGACATAAGAGGAGGTAGACAATGGATACAGGATTTTATAAAAGAAAAGTTAGAAGTAGAATGCAAGGTGGTAAGTAATAAGAACAGTGGGTCGGTGTTAGTAGTAAAAATTAAGAGCGAAGAAAAGAAAAAAGAAATAATGAGAAATAAGAGCAAGTTGAAAATGTAGTATATAGATAGTTATTAAATGATTCGTTAAGCAGATGGCGCTTATGTCGTAGACGAGTGATTCTGTATGCGAGCGATGTTCTTTATGAGTACGTTCGTGGTTGCGATGGCGTAGCCAGCGTTGCGGATTGCGAGTTGAGACGACAATAAAAAGACTTGCCCTTTACCATAAATGCAGTTACATTTTATTCCTAATCCTCATCCAGTCGGATACAAAATTTATTTGGGGTACATGCTGCGAGAAAGCTTTTGAACTTAGCAAAAAGCTACTATTACATAATAACATCTTAACACATTACAACCCAAAAATCCCTATTTATGTAATTTTGGATGCAAGTCCAGATGGGGTGGGAGCGGTTTTGTGTCACATTGTTGACGGTGTTAAAAAACCTGTATTGTTCGCTTCAGCCACATTGTCCAAAGCAGAACAAAATTACAGCCAATTAGGTAGAGAAGCCCTGGGATTGGTATTTGCTGTTAAGTACTTCTATAAATATATCTATGGACGGAAATTTTATCTGGTCACTGATAACCAACCGTTGAATAGAATTTTAGGTTCGAAAACTGGAATACCACCCTTGGCGGCATATAGGCTTTAACGCTGGACGGTTATTTAAAAGCAATTACGATTATGAGCTCATAGTCAAGCGCGACTTGAAATGTGCAGACATGCTGTCGCGTTTGCCGATGAGTCGGAGTACGGGGGACGAAGTTTTACAGATCCAGGCAGAGGAACCACTACGTAGTTTAGATATTGCTAGGAAAACGTTAAAAGACCCTGTTTTGAGTAAAGTTGTAGACTTGACAAAAAGGGGATGGTCAGATCGCATGGGAGACAAAATGTTAAACCATATTTTAACGTGAGAACCGAACTTTCGGTATCAAATGGATGTTTATGTTTGGGAAACAGGATTGTAGTACCATCGAAATTGAGAGACCAAGTTTTAGATTTATTACACGAAAATCATCCAGGCATCGTGAGAATGAAACTTCTGGCGCGATCATATGTATTTTGGCCGAAAATTAATGACGAAATCGAAAAAAAGATAAAAAGTTGCAATATATGTCAAGTTACACTCAGAATGTTATGACTGCAAAAAATCTAGTGAGCTGGGAATTCGCACAACGGGTGGGTCAGAGAGCCCATATAGATTTTTTAGATTTTCAAGGTAAAAAAATTTTGATATATGTAGATGCTTTTTCAAAATAGGTGGATGCACACGTGATGCAGGGTACGGACAGTACAAAGACGTCAGATAAGTTGTTGAGTACTTTCAGCATACTGGGTTTTCCGCAAGAATTAGTTTCAGACAACGGACCACCATTTAACAGAATTTGAACAATTTTGTAAAAAGAATGCTATAAAATTGACACATAGCCCTTCATACCATCCACAAAGTAACGGTATGGCAGAGAAAGCAGTTCAGTCTATAAAACATAATTTGAAGAAAAGTCTGTTAGAATGTATAACCAGTTCGAGTCTCGCCAATAAGGTAAATAAGTATTTGTTGTATTCTCGAAACACACCATATGCGTCAAGATAGGGGTCGCTCCTGCGGAGTTAGTATTAAAGCAGCTTCCTCGGACAAAATTATCGATTTTGAAACCAGAATTCAATTGTACACGGTCGAAAGAAACTAACTGTTAGATGCCTACTTTTAGACCAGAACAATCTGTCTTCGTTAAGTCAGTTGCGGATAAAGAAGTCAAGTGGTGGCCCGCAAAAATTTTAGAACGAAAAAGTTTTGCAACATATTTAGTTTTAGTGAACGGAAAAACAAGGCCCTATCACGCTAGCCACATTAAAGTAGATCAGACTGTGAATCAAGCGAAGTCAAGAGAGGCGCAAGCTGGTTTATCACTTTCGGAGGCTTGACTGGGTAATACAAGGGATACAGAATATGATTTTAATTATTAGCAGAATAGAACATTTCCAGAAAATGATACACATATGGCCGACGAAAGTGTTGATCCAGCAAAACTAATGCCTCAGATATCTCCAAAGCACATTGAAATTCCGAATGGTACATTCCGACAAAACGTTGAGGAACTTAAAGTGCCAACATAGAAGACTGTAATAAACAGCGAGTCGGAAAGTCCAGGACCACGCAGATCCCAGCGAGTTCGTCAAGCACCAAAACGTTTAAATTTATGAAAGAATTTTATTTTGTTAAAGAGATTATAAGATATTATTCCAGTATAATTATACTTTGATATAATAAATAAATGTATCAATGTTAAGAATTTTTCTATTTTTTTTAGGGGGAAAAAGTGTAGTATATAGATAGTTAGTAAATGATTCGTTAAGCAGATGGCGCTTATGTCGTAGACGAGTGATTCTGTATGCAAGCGATGTTCTTTATGAGTACGTTCGTGGTTGCGATGGCGTAGCCAGCGTTGCGGATTGCGAGTTGAGATGACAATAAAAAGACTTGCCCTTTACCATAAATGCAGTTACATTTTATTCCTAATCCTCATCCAAGGATATAGCAGAAAGGAAGTAAGGTCTTTATAGAAAATGATTTAAGCTGGGAGGAAAGGAAAATACAGGCAAAATTGGTTAGTTGAGCCAAAGAGCAAAGAAATAGAGGTAAAGAGATAAAGGTAGGTTTTGGAAGGGTAAGAGTGGAAGGAATCTGGAAAGTATGGACGGAGTTGGAAAACGAGATAGGCAGAGAAAGTAGAATGGAAGGTGAGGAGAGAGAGAAAGCGGGTATAGAAAAAAGTAAGGGTAATGAGAAGGAACAAAATTTCGTTTAAGCCAGGAAGGTGGCACAGGGGAGAGGAACAAGGAAGGAGATAGAGTGAAAAGGAAAACCGAAAAGGGAGGGAAGAGTATAAAAGGGGGGAAAAGATTTTTGTTTTGGAACACAGCGGGTTTCACAAATAAGGACAGAGTTTTGGGAATACATAGGGAAGTTCGACTTCGTTAGTTTATGTGAAACGTGGCTTGAAAAAGAGGGATTGGGAGAGGATTAAAAACAGGCTACCAAAGACGCACGAATGGGCATGCAGCTATGCTAGGAAAGTAAAAAGAAGAGGAAGAGCAAAGGGAGGTTTATAGTAATAGGCAAAAAGAGAGGTTGGGGGAAAATAGGTAGTAGATTAATTAAAGAGGAAGAGGGGGATGTAGTGGTATCAGAAATAGTAGGAGAGAAAGAAAGTTGTAGAATTATTTCGGTGTACAACTCGGGGGGATGGAGAGAGTTAGAGGAAAGGATGAATAGGTTATTGGAGGACAAGGAGGGGGGAAGTATTATAATAGGTGGTGATTTTAATATAAGTATAGGAGAGTTAGGAAGTTTGGACATAGAGGAGATGGATTTGGAAAGGAAAAGTAAAGATAAGATAATTAGTAACGGAGGAAGGAATTTTGTAGAATGGGTACAGGAGAAAGGATGGTATATACTAAATGGAATGACGGAAGAAGATTGGGAAGCCGAATACACCTATGTAGGAGCTAGAGGTAGTACAGTAATAGATTATGTGGTAGTAAGTGAAAATACGCACGAGAAAATTGTAAAAATTAGGATAGATGACAGAGTGGACTCAGATCATATGCCGTTAATTCTGGAAGCGGAAATAGAGAAAGGAAGGGGACAAGAGAAAGATGAGGAAGGAGAAGCAAGAAAAGAAGAAGAGGGAAAACTAGTGGTCCAGTGGGATAAGGATGCTGTTCAGAAGTATAAAGAAACGACAGAGGAGTTATGTAAAGAAAAAGGACAAGTATGTAGTTCGGTGGAGCAGAAATGGCAAAGGATTAAGCAAATTGTACATGGAGCAATGCGAAATTATAAAGCACATGCATGGAGGGGTGCAAGGGGGCTTACATGCGTGAGCGCACGTGAACAGGAAGGCTTTTCTCCCCTGCACCCCCCCATGCATGTACTTTATAATTTTGTTTTACAACTTAGCATAACTTAGCATAACATGTACTTTATGTTGTAAAGCGAGGTCCACGCTGCCTACCGACGGGGTGGGTGCGGGGGAGAGGGGCCGAAGGCCCCCCCTTGCACCCCCCCGTGTGTGTGTGTTGTGCTTCCCACGCATAATTAAACTAATGAAACTCCCAGCGTGAGACCTAACTGCTTGAATCGAGATGCTTGGTTATTCTGCACGATTGATTCATTTAAAATTGGCGCAGTTTTACATGCGCGTGCGACCGCTGAGCATGCGCATATGGCCGCAGGGCACGTTCAGTGTTGCTACATGTCGTCGGTATGACAGGAATCATAACCTGATTCCTGTCAACTTTAACCGTTAATGGGTGCATTCGGGGCGACGCTATTAACGCTATAAACGCAAACGCTATGAACTTCGTTCAAAGAGCCAATGGCGCGACAGCGATAGCAAGCTCCCCGAACGCAGCTTAAGCGCCAATAGTATTTCGTGCCTCACCTCGAA
>NW_020221212.1:6643-56264 GCF_003070985.1 Temnothorax curvispinosus
AGTTTTGGACGATAATTGTGCTAATAGCGTGCTCCCCGAATGCACCCAATATCTCGCTTCGCGGGGCAGAGCGACACTTTTTTCTGCCAGATTCGGTCGTTTCGTGCAAAAACGCGTCGATTAAGCCCAAGTTGAACGAAATCGGTGAGGAAGCCACTATTCTTCAGATTTACCCCCGCTACAAAACTGCTCACAGAACTCGCAACTCGCAACTCGCCCGTGATGCCCGTTGATGGCTATACCAGACTGTTAGAAACGGGCAATAAAAAGCGTGAAGAGATTGTGTAGGTGTAGACATCTGTGAGCATAGTGGATTTATAAGTGGCGATTCGGTGGAATGCTCATAGATGGCATCGGTGTTACAGTTCCCTAGTTATCTTTAGCGTTAAGTGTTGAGCGAGCGCTGCGACGACCACGTTGCGCCCCAGCGCCGGAAAAAGGCACGGACCGACGATACTGCGCAAGCGTGAACGTGTCGGGATGGACGTGAAGCCCGCCGGGAAGGTATTCGTCTTCCGGCAGGATTCCGTCGTGAGCCGTCGTGCGGATCGGACGTGCGGCGGGAGAGTATTTTTTTTTAGTACGGTACTTGGCAGAAGGAGAAATGTAATGGAATGCGGAGGAACGAATCTAGTGTGGAATCCGTGACTGAATCATATAGACGTAAAGATACTCCGAATCACCGGAGTACTGCGATCCAAAGTGGAGTAGGAAATCTAAAAAGAAAGGAAAAAAGTACGGAACTTGGCGGAAGGAGAAACGTGATGGAATGCGGAGGATCGAATAAAGTTACTCCGAATTAGCCATAAAGATAAGCCACTTTGCACATTAAAGGATGGTGAGTCCTCTCACGGGGCTTGATAGATCTTTAAAGAATTGTTTAAATATATCCTTATTCCGTATACACTCAGGTTTTCATGAGTTACAATTATTATTTTTACATTCGAAATGCTGCTATTCTTATTTTAGTTTAAAGGATTTATTGAATTCGATTATATATTTGATTTTTGTGGTACCAATATGTGTGTTAAGATTAGGATTAAGGATTTAATATAATATTAAACTTTGGAATTGTGGCGTACATACACGTGGCACGCGGTTGCCACGGACGTTCACGCTGTCGTATATTTGCGCGTGTAAGAAGATCACGCGTTACGAGAGTGAGTAGTATTTTCCCTTGCCTATTATTTTCTGTCTACTGCCATGGATGGTCCTTGGACGAGAACATGATAAGTTATTTTGACTTTTATAAAGATGATTTCGTTAGATATAACGTTTGTACAACTTACCCTAGTTGATTATTTTCTCGATATATCACTTTTTATTGGATAGATTATTATTTATTTCGCTTATTCAGTTATTAGTTCTTCGGATTTACATTTAAATTGTACGATTTATTCAGCAGGCCTGTCTAACCTGCGGCCCGCGAGCCACTCGTGGCTCTTTCCCCCGCCACGGAGCTCGAGCTCGACTCCCCCCACTCTTCCAGTTGGTTTCCCGACTCTTCCCATATTTGACACGTATTCCTAGTCCTAGCGGATATAGCATCTAGCATCTTAGCTTGCTTATGAGCTTACTGTTCCCTCGTTACGACGTGTATGCACAGTACAACTTAAAGGCTTAAACCATATTATTAAAACTGAATAATATTTCAATAAGTTATTTATTGATCGGCCTGACTGGCAATAATTGATTAATGTTAAACGACGTTTTGATCTCTAATTTGGGTCTCCTTATCAAATTACATTTAATGCTGGAACAAAATAAATTGCCGGTAACAAATATAAAATGGAAACAATAATACAAATTACATATTCAACTTACATCTTACATGGATCATTATGCGTCAAAAGTTATAAATTACTAGTCATCGTTAAAACTTTTGTAACGGGGCGATAGAACAAAGGAATGTAAAACTTAGCACTCGGTCGTCAGTAACTGTGTATGTAAACTTTACATTCTATGTAATTTTATTTATTTTGTGATTATTCATGACATGACACATTTATCAGTCGTTCGTCGGGCGTTATACGTGACGGTCATACCGCACTACAAGTTTACATTCCTTTGTTCTATCGCCCCGTTACACAAGTTTTAACGATGACAAGTAATTTATAACTTTTGACGCATAATGATCCATGTAAGTTGAATATGTAATTTGCATTATTGTTTCCATTTTATATTTGTTACCGGCAATTTATGTTGTTCCAGCATTAAATGTAACTTGGACCCAAATTAGAGGTTGAAACATCGTTCAACATTAATCAATTATTACCAGGCCGATCAATAGATAACTTGGTATTATTTCACCAATTTCACCAACATATGGCGAAAGATCATTTTTGAATAATATTTATATTCCTACTATTATTATATACTTTTATAACTATAAACTCTACTAACGATGTCGAAAAGACAACGCAAAGATACGTCCAATCGTCAATTTCAACAGAGCTGGGAAATTGATTATTTTTTTTTCTTAAATGCGGAAAATAAACCACAGTGTTTACTATGTAACACTGTAATTTCCTCTATGAAATCTTTTAATATTTCTCGCCATTATAGCACAAGTCATGAAAAAGATTACGGGCATTATCATGGAGACATTAGAAAACATATTTTGAAAAGTCTCAAAATGCAACAACATTTGCCAGAAAATGTTGAAAAGAATCTACTTTCAAATAAAACCTTGCAACAACAATGTCTTGCAGCGTCTTATGCCATTTCTTTAGAAATTGCACGAGCGAAAAAGTGCTTTTCAGATGGAGAGTTTATTAAAAAGTGTGCAATTAAAATGGCTAGAGCTTTCGATAATACATGTGCAATACAATTATTCGAACAAGTACCATTATCGCGCCAAACTGTTACTCTTAGAATTAAAGAAATTGATATGGACATTAAACAAAAGTTAAAAAATTTATTGCAATCTTGTCGATATTTTTCACTATGCCTTGACGAAAGCACTGACATTTCAGACATTAGTCAATTATGTATATTTGTGAGATGTATCCAAAACGACTTTTCTATTAATGAAGAGTTGTTGTCATTGGCTTCATTACACGATACAACGAAAGGTATTGATATTTTTAACGCTGTCTGGGAACATGTAAATGAATTTTGTAACGGTTTCGAAAAATGTACTGCTATTGTAACTGATTGAGCAAAGGCAATGGTAGGAACTGAAAATGGATTTTGTGGCCAATTAAGAAAGCATAATATTTTTTGTCGAATGATACACTGCATCATTCATCAAGAAGCCTTATGTGAGAAAATTATAAAGATGGCTTCAACAATAAAATTAGTAACGAAGATAACAAATTTAATTAGAGGCGGTAATAAATCATTATCTCATCGCAAATTTCAGGCATTTTTGCAAGAAGTAAATGCTGCATATGGAGATCTACCATTGCATTGCGAAGTTCGCTGGTTGAGTGCTGGTAAATGTTTGAATCGGTTTTTCGCTCTTAGGAAAGAAATACCAATATTAAAAAAAAATGAAGTTAAGAGCGATGTCGCTGATTTGGAAAAATTATTTCACGATTCAAAATTTTTGAGTGAGCTTGCTTTTTTGGTTGACATTACACAACATTTGAATGAACTTAATTTAAAATTACAAACTCAGAAGCAAACTATCTCAAATTTAATGCATCATATTAATGGATTTCGGAATCGTTTAACTGTATTTAAAATAGAACTAATGAAAGACGAATTAGTTCATTTTCTTTGTTGTGAAGAATTAAAAAAAGATTTTCCTTCTATAAGTTTCATCCATTTTTCCTATTTTATAGATAACATTAGTAATGAATTTAATTCTCGTTTTACCGATTTTGACGATTTAAAAACTGATATTATTCTTTTTAACAACCCAATGACAGTTGCAATCGATCAACAAAAAGTTGAATATCGAATGGAGTTATGCGATCTACAGGCCGATCCTTTTCTGATGGGACGATCAGAAAGTGGATTAGAATTTTTCAAGCTTTTATCGGAAACCACTTATCCTAAATTAAGAGATTTTGGCCTTAAAATCTGCTCCATGTTCGGTTCAACTTACCGTTGTGAGAGTGCGTTTTCAGTAATGAAGCAAATAAAAAGTAAAAGTCGTGCTTCGATGACTGATGCTGCATTGTCACATACAATGCGGATTGCAACATCTGAAATCTGTGTTGACATTTCAACATTTGTTGATCGAGCAGTACATCCACAAATTTCGCATTAGACAAAGTATATCATGTCAACATACAAAATGGCATTGTAAATTATTGTAATTATTATATACTATATTATATATTATTTATTATTATATTATACGTCAGAGTGATAAGCTCGTTTTAACGGTTTAACACACCGGTAATTGCTCCGTAAGTAAGAAAATTATATTTAACACTGATAAATCGCGGTTTTAACACGTTATGACTCCGCTTTTGGTTTTGTAAGGACAATCGATCTTTCCTTTCTACCTTGTCTTCCAACCTGGGAGTTTAACGTCTGCGAGATTATTGAACGACTGCGTTTAAGATGCGATTGACATGGAGCACGTGCATACCGGCATATATTTACAGTCTACCGAACTTCTGTATGATTTCTATTTTACACTTTTTGTTTTATTTGTTGACTGCGCTTGACTAAAGGTCAATCCAGACAAACTTGCATAGCGCATAAACATAAGCATAAAAGAATTGATTGGTCCATACGCATGTGCATAAGGAAATAGACCAATCCGTTTCGTTATGCGCATGGTTATGCACCTATGCAAGTTTGTGTGGATATAGCTTTACAGAGTTTATTGTGGAATTTATTTTTAACTTACACTTTTTGTTTTACTCGTTGACTGCACCTATTTGGCTCATAGTTTTTATTTTCTATTTACACTTTTGGTTCACGCGTTACCTGCTCCGATTTGATTCATTTTTATGTATTATCGTCGTGAATTTAGACTGCGCCTGATTGACTTATGTAGATCAACTTCGTCGAATTTTATGTATTATCTTCGGGAACATCATGTATTTTCTTTACGCTGAAGATGACACAAAAAAGTGTCGAAACGTCCGTTTTTATTATAATATATTTATTGTTACGATAATTTGATTGCGCATTAATTACCGCGTTTGGTTCTTATTGCCTCCTTATTTCCTTTACTTATTGATTTATTCAGGAAAGCCTACTTTTATTTAATTTATATTATATATTATATTCTGAAAAAGTCGCATATATATACCGAGATATCACCATCAATACCATACTCAGTTATATTGCTTTATGCGTAAATAAGAATATGACACGCACTTGTGCTCTGTATGCGTATTCTTAGTTACGCATAAAGCCATCGAATATAGCTATTCTACTTCTACTCATGCTGCGAGAAACCGCTGCCCCACTACTGATACTACTGGATGGTGGGGGAAGTCTGAAGTGGTAAGAGTGGGAGCAGTGGCTCCTTCGCTTCGAGCAGTTAGATAGGCCTGATTTATTGGATTAGAACTTATCTTTGTGATTCGATGTCCTGTTTCTCTATTTAGAGTAAGATTAAAGATTTGGCAATATTAAATGTTTAATTCTATGAGTTATATATTTATTTTTGTATTTAAATTGAATGATTCACGCTTTCGTACATATATATGCGTGTGAAAAGATCACGCGTGACGAGAGTGAATAGTACTTATGAGTGATATATTTAGAAGTAAGATTAAAGATTTGGCAATATTAAATGTTTAATTCTATGAGTTGTATACTTATCTTTGCATTTAAATTGAAGGATTCACGCTTTCGTACATATATGTGCGTGTGAAAAGATCACGCGTGACGAGAGTGAATAGTACTTATGAGTGATATATTTATATTTTTTTCACTTAATTACGTGTGCTGATGTTCAGTTTCTTTATTTAAGATTAGGATTAAGGATTTAGTATAATATTAAACTTTCAGTCATTTATATAGACACCCCTAATTGTGGCGTACATACACGTGGCACGCGGTTGCCACGGGCGTTCACGCTCTCGCATATTTGCGCGTGTAAGAAGACCACGCTTAACGAGAGTGAGTAGTATTTTCCATTGCCTATTCTGTGATTTGATATGTTCATCTATTTAGAAGTAAGATTAAAGATTTGGCAATATTAAATGTTTAATTATTAAATATTGATATTTAGCCACTTACATCCCTAAATGTATGGTAGCGTTAAACACGCGTGTCGAGAGTGAGTGGTATTTTTCTCTTGCCTAATCCCTGGACGAGAGTCTGACGATTTGTTTTGATTCTTACATTTAATTTCGGCAAATATAACGTTTATACAGCTCAGTTAGTTATTTTCCCTTAATTTATATGAATAATATTACAAAATTATTTTTAGATAACATAGATATATTATCTCAGTTAATTATTTACTCGACTTATGTATCTTGTTGGTTTAATATTAGATTACTCATTTTGTTTATTCAGTAATTAATTTGTTTATGTTAACTCGATAAGAACTTGGTAACAATGCCGAGGAACACTAAGGCCGGTATTCATAGTCTTCAAGATCGTCTTAAGTAATGTCTTAAGACGCTAATACGGCTCTGTGATTGGTTCATGACATTTTAAGATTGAACTTAAGACGGTCTTAAATAACTATGAATACCGGCCTAAGAAGAAAAATTTTTCTTTTGAAAATAAGTCGCCTAACTCTAAAGAGGGAAAAAGACAAAGATGTGATAAGGACCCGGAGGAACTCCTTTTGGATCCCTCCTCTTCTACATTGAATAGAACTTTGTCTTTTATTTCGCCAAATCGTAACAAGACACCAATAAGAATAACTTGGACATGGATACTTCTCCTCTGAATAAAACTGTGAGACCCTCTGAAGGGGGTTCTATAGAAATTCCAAAAAGAACACAATTTATCGCGGCACAGAAGGCCAATAGATATAATAATCACAGTATAGCCCCTTTCGTAGTACATGTGGAATCATTGGCGTCGGGTGATTCTGAGGTATACAATATAGGTAATTTACACCCACAACGAGCATAGGGAAATCATTATGTAAAAACTTTAATAATATTAAAGTTATTAGGAAGTTGGGAAAGAACGTGGTATGTATTGAATTCAACAGTTTTACTGAAGCAAATGGATTAGTTGAGTCAAGGGGTATATTGCCTCCCTTTTGGGTAGCATACATCCCTAACTATAAGATATTCAGATCCGGAACCATTAGAGGCATTGATCCTTCATTCTCTGAGAGCGAATTATTAGAAAACTTGACGCTCTTGGATGAAGATATCAGTATACATTCAATTGAGAGGTTGAAATTCCGTGATAAGAAAGACGGTAATGAGCTCAAGGATTCTTTTTCAGTTAAAATTACATTTATGTCTAGTTTATTACCGGAATCAGTCCTTTTTTATAAGGTGAAGTGCAAAGTCAACCCCTTCGTAAACAGAGTTCGAAGGTGTATTAAATGCTCTAAATGGGGCCATTCAGCTGCTTTTTGCAGAGGTGAACTGACCTGTGGGTATTGTGGAGGAAGCCATACATCAGAATCATGTGACAGATCGAACGTAGTAGTAAATTGTATAAATTGTAAGGGCGATCATTATTCCTCTGATGTGTCGTGCCCTGTATTTTTGAAACACAAACTTGTTAATACTGTTATGGCATTTGCCAATGTTTCACAATTTAGAGCCAGGAATTTGATTACCTCGAAAAGGATTACTTCCTGTAATCAGGCGGAGAGACTGTTGAGATCTGCTGCCTTTCGCGGTTGGAGTTTTGGATCCTTTGTGGGTGGGACGGAGGCTGAACAACGTTCTGAACGGCTTCCGTCTCGATTTTTTCGAGTGGGTATTCCCCCTTCGAGGAGAGATAGGAAATCTACACATAGTAGTCTTTCCGATACGGATTCATCCCGTAATGAAACATTGAAGGCATCCAATGAGAATCAATTAGAAATTACAACAGAGACTCGGAGCACTGGTGGTATAGATGTTGCTATTACTTTTCCCCGCCCGGATATTATAATAGAAGATTTAAAGAAAATATACGTTTCGAATTCAAATGAGAGAGATAGAAACCTAGCCCTTGTAGAATATATGAGAGTTCTTTTCAGTAACAAATCCGCGATTATTAATAATAATAATAACTGATGGCCCCTTGGTTAATTAGACTTGCCGATTGATCTATTTCTTTTGATTATATTAATTATATCACGTTCTCTAACTCTCTTAAAGTTTTGCAATGGAATATTAGAAGTGCTTCTAACAAACAACCGGAGCTTTCGAGCCTCATTAGAGAATACGACATCGTTTGTTTACAAGAAACGTGGCTTCAAAATCGGAGTTATTTTCAGTTTAAAGATTTTTTCACATTTAGAAATGATAGAGAGCACATGGGAGGAGGTACAGCGATTATATGAAGAAGGAACTGGATCCGATTTTCATCGATGTAGAATTCCCGGATTTCTTGGGTCTTGAATACTCAGTAATTTCTATAAAATGCGACAGATTATGTCAAAATCGAGTTGTAATTATCTCCTAATATAAACCACCTAACACTCATATAAATGAGGCTGGATGGACGGATTTCTTCCGCTCGATAGAGTCGTCTTGGAGCTCTAAGGGTGTTATTATCTGTGGTGATTTCAATACGCAACATTTATCTTGGGGTTCTTCACATCCGAATCGAGATGGAAGAGCCTTTTGGCAGAGGTGTTGGTTCATACAAGATTTTCTTATTTGAATGACGGTAATCCTACTAGAGTCTCTGATAACATGAATCATATTAGTGTTCCCGACCTTACTTTTAGTCTCGAATGATATTAATTCAAGATATTCTTGGAACACTCTGGACGATCCAATGGGTATAGTGATCATTTTCCTATTTACTCAATTCCATTTTGGTTATTGTGTAGATAATGGAGTTTTTCTTGGTAATAAGATCTCGTTTAAGGACGCGCTTTCATATAATATAAAGATGTATGAAGAAATAGATGCTCAATTCTTAAATGATATTGATATAGGCACGGGAAAGTATTACATGGAAAAATTCTCAGATATTAAGTTAAAATCTTTGTTAAAGTATAGAGGTAATCGTACGGATATTTGTAGGCTGTTTCGTTTAATTACGGGATATTCGTATGTTGGAACCACAAAATTTAAATTTGGTTGGATTGATTCCCCCGGTTGCTCTTGTGGGGAGGAATTGCAGGATGTGGCGGTCTCCCGACCGCATAATCGAAACGGTACGCGCGCCGCGCGCGCGCCAACCGATCACGCGCCGAGCGCGTGGGCCAGACTACGGCCCGCGAAGCTAGACGAGAGTACCGCCGACAGGTGGCAGACTTTCTCGCGTTTCATTTTCCGTCAGGGAAGAATAAAAGGCCACACGGCGACGGCCTAGGCAGCTATCGACTGCTCGCAGGCTCACCGCCAAGACCAGGAGAAGTCTTTTGATAACCGATCTCGCCGTCACCTTGCCGCCGCCGAAGCTACGGCCACCACCGAGACGAGCTGCGCCACTCCGCATGCCGACACCGAGACACCCTCAACGGCCCCTGGACTACCGTCCTGGCCACACGGGGAAACTCGTCCCGCTCCAGCTCTCACCGGTACGACTGACTCGTCCTCCACGCACACTCAACGTGGGACGTAAGAGTCCGGCGCTACACTTCTCCTCAACTATCATGGACGGTGCCTCCACTTCTGTCGCCTCTGCCGCCATCACCTACCAAGCAGCTCACCACGGCAGACACGACGCCTCGAATATACGGCCCAGTTCACCACGGACATACGACATGTGTCAGGAGAAGACAATGTCGTAGCCGACGCCTTATCGAGGGTAGATGCTGTACACCAGGCCATCGACTACGAAGCACTGGCCAGACCACAGCACAAGAAGAACCCAAACGGCCCTTTTCAGGGCCGCCTCCACGGCCCTTCTCAGGGCCTTCTTCAACACACTGACACACCTACATCTGTATTATAGGACATAGAATAAACAACCTATTTATTACATACATCTGTCTCTCAGATCACTCGACGATCCCTCTCACGCTACGACATATCCTCTGCGAAGGGCACGCGACGCCCCAGCGTAAGTGGCATAGCAGCCCACACAGGATATTAACCACGTATTTTGGGCGTGTCCTTTTTATAATGATGAAAGAGCTATCTTGATTGATGGCCTTTTGAAGAATCAATTAATAGCACTTTTTTCAATAGAATATTTGATTGGTAATTTGAATGTCAAAATAGCTAGATTGATTATTACTTTTATAAATGGTTTGAATCTTGGTTTATGATCTATTGAGTCGCAGAGAGCTCTCTCCTAAGATTGTGGCATGGCTTACCGGGAGAGTACTGCGAAGCAGTAATTATTGAATTTCTAAGAGGGCGCCTCGGACCCAAACAGAGGCTCCTCTAGTGTATAAATCGCCGTGGTACTACGACTCAAACTGGAGTCGGAAATCCAACGGGTCAAAGAAGAAAAAGAAGAAATCTTCCGGCTAGCGAGGCGTACAGTCGCGTTCATTTACATCAGCGTCGTATATTCGTTTAATTGCTACGCGATTGAAATCCGCCAGACTATTGAGTCTGAGACAGATCACGAGGACGTCTTCGTAATATCAGAGGAGGCATTGCAGCCCTGCTCAGAGGCGATTGAAAGTACCTCGCTAGATACGACTGAAGGAAGGACGAACTTAGCCATTGCGACGAGGCCTCGGTAAAACGGAAAGAAGCGGCCATCTTAGCCCTTTGCACAGGCCCTCACGGTTTTGGTCAATGACCATCCTATCCAGAGATAACAACGGCGGATGCTTTCAGGTAACATATCGAACTCGTGTAACTCAGAGATCACTTACGAGATTGATCGGCAACTCTCAAGCGGATTATGATGAACGCAAGGTCATCATAAAATGCGATCGTCTGAGTACAGAGTTCGAGAAAGCACGGGGCGATGGATAGCATCCTCGCATAACTTACGGGGCGACGGATTACATCCTCGCAGAAAGGCTATATTGCTGCCTAAATATTCCGGAATTAATTATCGGTCTGAGCTCAGTCGAACTTAAAGTCATTTTGAATGGTTGCAACCCGCGAATAAAGTCATTGGTTCTCGATGTGTAGTAATTTAACTTACGTTATCGATGCACGCGTGATTCGGATATTCACGCATGGTCGATATTATCTTAACAAATATTGCGATTCAACCCGTGGCTATTTGCCAGCTATTAACGTTTACGAAACACCGTATTACATACGAAAAGTTAATTATCATTTAATTGAGTTCGCTCTTCATTTATCGAATTATGTATACTACTCACTTAAAATACTTATATAACTGGATTGACTGCGGAAGTTACTGTATCAATTAATAGAAAGAAAGTGCATTATATTGAAGTTATAGAATCTCACACAATATTTAAATAAGCCTAAACATTCTCTCGAATGCTTTACTTTGCATATGTTCATTTGCTTACTCGTTAAGTGAGATATATGTATACATCTAAGAATTATTATCGACAAATTACTAGTTGACACAGTACTTCAATTTATTTATGCTTTGTATATTCTTGCTATATTTATGTAATGTGTTTTGAATAATATGTTTAACTTGTATGATCCTTTCTTCAAACAGATTCAAGGATTGAAATCACTTGATTGTTTTTCTCTGATAGAGATACAAATAACGGAAATCTGAGTTCTTACAATCATTTATGATGAGAGATTAACTTCTTGTAGTGACACATGAGAAAGGATTATGCATTGATAATTCAACATTATCTTATTTTGTATTTATGCTATGTGTTCTCTGCATAACATTTATTACGATATATTCATTGATTATAACATAACTGCCATGGAATTACACAATCTCTTTACCGACATAACAACAAGAAAAGTATCGTTCCCTTTTCTATAATTCTTGAGCTCAGGCTCCTGCGCGAGCTTGTACGTTTCAAACACAGACAGACACCATTGAGTTGTCACGAATCATGATGGTAGTAGATGGCTGTGCTTATCATATATTTCGGTCCTAGGGGAAATTACTCGGATAACCATTATCGTAAACAACCAATATAAGCCTTGTGTCCACGGTACTAGAAATCGCTCCGAGATCTCAGACCGAGAAAAAGTTACTAGAACTCGAATCGTGGATCGTGGACATAAGCAACTTGGATACAAATCTCAAATAAAAATATCGGACAAAAAAATAGCTTTGTGTCCACGGTACTAGAAATCGGTTCGAGATCTCGTTCCAAGAAAAAGTTATTAGAACTTGGATCGTGGACACAAGCAACTTGGATATAAATCTCAAATAAAAATATCAGACAAAAAATGTTTTCTGTAGCTAGACCCTATAGATTTGCAGTACTGGCAGTGAATATCGGAACATAACCTTTATTGTCGCCAAAACGTCATTAGTACATGCTTGATCACATTTGATAAAACGGAACTAATTTTGTCAAAAAATACGATTACAAAAAGAAATATTCAAAGATAAGAAGAATAAATATTCAAGAAAAAAAGAAATTTGTTTTGGTAAGAAAATTATTAAATATAAACGAATATTAAGTAATATAAATAATTATTAGAATAAATTAATAATGAGATAGATTTTTATAAGTAGTTTATTGCATTATACTTAATAAGCCTAAACATATTTCTAAATACATAATGATTCCGACACTATTTTTATCTTAAAGTATTTTAAAAAATCTGAAAACATTCATGAAACATTTGTCTATTTTAATTCATGTCATTTTAGTTGGATAAAAATAGTGTATTTAATTATAATTTAATATTTTATGTAGCATTTCATTTAACAACATTTCAAATGTCTAACGGTTTTTTTATTACATGCAAATATAAGGATTTATATTATATTTATTGTATATGTTAGGTTGTGACCGGACGTCACTCTCCGGGTACGTAGATCACACGAAAATGTGAGATTTCAGCCAGATTTGCCTATCAAACGGTCGCCACTCGGTTTGACCCATATGTACCGAGAAGGTGAGTATCGAAATTATGACACGATATTGCAACGATATCACATTAATTCTCTCTTATTTTCAGGTTCTCGACGCAGGATGTCTCGACGCCCCGACGCTGCCTCCCCACTGCTGGATCATCGATGGACAACGTGGGACCACCCTCGGAGTAACCGGTAAGTAGAAAATGGATACGTTTAATTAATCGGTTAATTTCTGTTTCAGGGATTCCACCCGAATGTATTTCAACTGCCGCTGACTATCCCAGATCCTCGCCTTATCGCATACTGGGACGCCGCCGTTGCAAATCTTCTCGCCCCGGATGGATCTCAACTGCCGCTGACTGTCCCAGATCCTCGCCTTATCGCATACTGGAACGGCGCTGGATTTCGATGGATCGATGCTGTAGGACAAGGTAAGTAGCAGGTAAGTAATTCGAAATTAACTTGACACTGCGTATATTAACAAACGATTGATTTATTTCAGATCGTCGTTGTGGTTTACAATTTCACGCTGACACATTTCGTCGAACGTTGTTACAAATGGTAACTGAGTACCTCTCGCAATAGTTATACGAGCTATGTTTAACGCGCAAGTACGCGGGAGTGCTGGGTTATTATTTATCGCTGCGCTAAACGACGCGCTAAGTCCGAATTGTAAGCGAATCTTAAGAGCGTGTTACCACGACCGCGATATCCGAGCTTCTTCTTCTTCTTATTACAATGGCCGTCGAGCTCTGCTCAAATAAAGGCCAGGGCGAACCAATAGTCGTATGAGCCGCAAGCGGCGTATATAAAAAAGGATTGTAGGCCTCAAAAGGCGTCGATACACGGTATTATGATAATGATAAACACAATGCAGACAGTAACAGTCGCAATACTTCAAAAAATTTTCCTTTCGGACAAAACACGTCCGAACCGGTCGGCACGCGACGCCCGACTTCTGCGATATCCGAGCGACTGCCTCGAGTTACCGAGCGCTCTCGGCTATCCCACCTCGGGATCTTTACTCCTACCACCGGGTTGTTATTCACATCCTGGTACTTTTCCGTGCCAGATGTTACCGCTTTCACTTTTCTTTTGACGGTTTTTGCCTGTTTTCGCCGTCGGTGACGCCTGCGGTTCTCAATCTATGCCTTATAACTAATTGCACGCATAGGCATGGGTCCCGCTGGACTCCGCTCCCCCGGTTCCCGGGTTCGGGTATTTCACGATTGAGTGGTCTCGCTGACCCTCCGGATCTATTTCGGCGCCTCCTCTAATGACTCTCCGCCCGCCATTTTTCCCCGGGCTACCTCGGTTCCCGATGTCCGGGGGTCATTATTTGCCCCCGCTAAACTCGCATCCGTTATCGATATCGCGTCGCGAGTCATTCGGTTGTTCTTCGGGTCGCCCTTGAGGTGTGTTTGGCGGCTCGGTCGTCCGCTGTGACCTCCGTGCCCTTCGGCGCGGGGGTCATCGTTATGACCCCGCGATCTCCGCGCCCGTCGGTGGTATCGCGTCGCGGCACGGTGGGTCGTTATTCGTGTCACCCCTGAGACGACCTCCGCGTATGAGTCGTCGGCTAGGACCTCCGTGCCCCCCGATGCGGGGGTCATCTTCATGACCCCGCGATCTCCGCGCCCGCTGGTGCTGTCGATTCGCGGTCCGGTGGGTCGTCATCCGGGACACCCCTGAGACGATCTCCGCGGTTCGGTTATCGGCTGCGACCTCCGTGCCCTTCGGCGCGGGGGTCACCCCCGTGACGCCGCGATCTTCGCGCCCGCTGGCGCTATCGCGTCGGAATTCATTTGGTTGACCTTTGGGTCACCCCTTAGACGATTTACGCTGCTCGGCCCCCGGCTGTGACCGCCGTGCCCCTCTGCGCGGGGTTCATTCGCGTGACCCCGCTATTTCCGCGTTGGTTGTTATCGGCGCTTCGCGTATCGGGTGGTTGACCTCCGGGTCACCCCTGAGACGTATTCCGGGGTTCGGCCCCCGGCTATTACCGTTATACTCCCGTTCGCGGAGGTCAATCTCGTGACCCCGCTATCTCACGTGCCTTTTGCGCTATCTTGACCGCGCTTGTCCCGATCTGCTCTGCTTGGCTCTCCTTCCAAGGCCCGCTCGTTGGCTCGCTCGGTCGATCATCTGCTGCTCGCCTGCCAGGGTCAATCGTGCCCCGGTCACCTATATATCGGGTTTTAGGTTAACGCTAACCATATGGGCTTTTCGGACTCGCTTATCCGGTAATTCTATTTGAGAAATGTCGATGTCCGCTGCTCCCCTGGTCGCTGTTGGCCCTCGGGTTTGCTCGGTTGCTCAGCTATGCGAACGGTTGCAAGGTTAGGTTGTAACCGAACGATACGTAATCGGGTTACGGGGTACGCGATTTTGTCCTATAAGTCATCGGTCGCCACTCGGTTTAACCTTGAACTACTGAGAAGGTAGGTATTCGTAATGCAAACGACACTAAAGTTGAACAATTTGTTTAAACAATTTTATTTTTAGATCCCGCCACGGGTGCCTCGTCAGGATACCTGTGCTCAAGATACCGCTAGGTATGGCCTTGGTCGGCCAGCCAGGGACACCGGTTACCGCGACAACCGCTTAATCAGGTATATACACGTTAATATTTCTTTAACCCTTTCTCCTTTTGGATTCCCGCCACGGGTGTCTCCTCTGTGTTGCTCTGCCTCGAGCCTCTGCTATCTATCATCCACCTGCCTCGTGGAACCAAGATGACACGACAACCGCTTGATCGGGTAAGTCCCAGCATTATAAGGTAAGTCAACGTAACTAATTCTCTTTTATTTTCAGGTTTCGTCTACGGGTACTTCATCTTCGTCGCCGATGTCATGGATCAACGCTGCTCACCGCCGCCCAGGATCACCGCGTTCACAAGATGTCGCGACAAAGGTAAGTATGAGAATTGTCGTGATAACTGTAATTAATGCCGTTTCTTTTCAGGTTTCCGCCACGGGTACCTCATCTATGACTTCCTCCGATGCAGAACCGATGATGACCTTCGACCCCAGTCACCGCTAACACACAAGATGGACGACAGCCGCTTGTTCGGGTAAGTTGAGGGTAAGTAAACGTTATCTTCGTATATATTTTCACAAATAATTATTTCATTTATTGTTAACTATCGTTTCACAATGGTGGTGGTTCACAATTACTGATGCCGCGCAAGCTGGCGGTCGCACGTCTCGCAAAGTGCGAATTTCTGTTTTCGGTACGCGGAAAACCGTACGCCTTTCGTATCGGCGTCATGTAACGCTATGTGCGGGCGTTCCCGTTTGTTTCGGACACTGTGGTAGGCTTATAATCGTAATCCGGTACGTATTCGCGATAGTTACTGCGACACGCCGAGA
The DNA here is from genome assembly GCF_003070985.1 of Temnothorax curvispinosus. Lineage (NCBI taxonomy): Eukaryota > Metazoa > Arthropoda > Insecta > Hymenoptera > Formicidae > Temnothorax > Temnothorax curvispinosus. The sequence continues at coordinate 22,966 of NW_020221212.1, forward strand.
TATACGCGCGAGAAGGTTGCTACCTGTACGAGCGCCCACGAAAGACTGCCTCGAGGAATATTCCTCTCTCGGGCTCCCTACCTCCAAAGTTTTACCTCCACCATGGGGTCTCGGCCGCTTTCTCCTCGCGGTAATTTTCCACGCTATAGATACAATAGGTGTTTACGAGTTCTGGCTCGCCAGGTGCGCGCCAGATGTTCCCGATAGAAATTTCCGCTGCCAGTACACTATTTGCGATACGCTTAATCGGCTCCCGGGTAGTGGTTTTTCAGCACCTTGAAATTTTGACTTTTGAGGGCGCCGACCCGTGCGCACGTCCTTTCCCACGTCCCTAATGCCAATTCCGGGTCGACTTCTCGGAGACGACGTCTAGGTCGCTTTTGCCATGTCCGCCGATGGCGGCGACCTTGGTGCTTGTTCCCACGGTCCCTACCGACGATATTCCGGACTTAGTTCTCGTAACCGATGTCTAGGTCTATCGGTTTCCACGACCGTCGTGGTAACCCACTGTCCGGATGATCGGATCTTGACCGCGACTCGTTCCTCGAGTGTACCAGGTATCACTGAGGACGCACCTTCGGCCTTTTCGAGCCGACGTCCGGTTCACGAATTCGCGGATTGTCGTCCGAACTACATGTCCGGGTGCTCGGATTTCGCCCGCGATCGGTTCCCGGGGTCTACCTGGTCTGCCCCAGTACGCACCTTCGGCCTTTTCCCGAGACGACGTCCGGTTCACGACTTCGCGGGTTGTCGTCCGGACTACATGTCCGGGTGCTCGGATTTCGCCCGCGATCGGTTCCCAGGGTCTACCTGGTCTCCCCCAGTACGCACCTTCGGCCTTTTCCAGAGGATGACGTCCGTTCGCGGGTTGTCGCGCGAACTCCATGTCCGGGTGTTCGGATCGCGGCGCTTTCGCGGATGCCCCCTTTTTGGGGACCTCGTGAGTCGGCACAATGATTATTATCCGCGCGGCCCGCGTAGTTCGGGCACTTGGTGTCCGCGTTTTGAAGATTGTGTGTGACTCGACTGTTAAGCTAATGTGTGCGTTACCGCGATCCACGCACATACTCAAAAACAAAATAAAATTCTACTCCCAGTCGGGCCGGGCATCGTCATGCCGAAAAGAAAACCAAATGATGTGGATCGGGAGGAAAGGACTTAACTTCTACGCTGCTCGGCGACCGCTGTCGCATAACTTAATACTACTTGCGCCGGACGGATAAATTTGATCAATGTGACTCTACGGTCAAAGAAACGAGAACAACAAAATACATTTGTAATTGAATGATAAAACAAAAAAAAAAGAAAAGGGGTTTCGGTTCCCTCTGCAACTCCGTCCTCGGAGCGCTCGCGCAACTTAATTTCTAGCGGGGATGTCCCCTCGTCCCCGGAGGTTTCCTCCCCTGAAGATGGGCTCAGGAACTCGCCAGAGGGCTCGTCCTGCTCGTCCCGCGCCGCTGTATGCAGCACGGTCTTACATACAGGTCTGGAAACTTCAGTGGTGGGGGTAGGTCGCTTAATGAAGTTGTTTTTAAGTTCTCTAATAGCCACTAGAGTCGTTGTGATCGATGTTCACGTTGTGGCGAGGGACGCCGGAGGCCGGGAGGGATATCTGTCATATGAAATTTGGCGGAGTGGTTTTGTGTCAACTTCGTAGTCTCGACAATATGGGTTCGAATCTCCGTGCCCTTAAGTTTTTTTTTAATCCTTTCACAAAGCAATGTGATAAATAATAATGCTTTAAATAATTTAAGACTATAAATTAATGAATTATGTAGATATATAAAATAAATACGAGTTTTTATTCTGAAAATTAAGAACAAATAGAAATATCTTTTTATATGTTTATTTTTATCATTTTTCTTTTATTTTTGTGGATTTAGCTAATTATTATCGGCCACTGAGCTTTTTTGAGATATAATTAATTAATAAAGATTAAATATGTCTATATATATTTTTTAACAATATTCAAACTGTTTTTGAAATCGATTTGATATAAAAATATGTTTTAATTGTTATTAATTATTTGATAAATAACTGTAGAATATAGTAAAGAGTGATTTTCTCCAAATTTTTAGGGAATCACGTTCTTGTGACAACAAAACGATTTAGTAAGTATTTGCGACAAGACGCGGTTTCCCTTAATTATTATTAATTTTTTATTAACAATTTATTCTCTAGCGATCGACAGCAAAGAGCGATTCTCTTCAAATTTTTAGGGAATTACGTTCTTGTAATAACAAAATAATTTAGCAAGTATTTGCGACAAGACGCGGTTTCTCTTAATTGTTATTAATTTTTTATTAACAATTTATTCTCCAGCGGTCTTTAACAAAGAGCGATTCTCACCAAATAATTTAAAGACCGCTACAGAATAAATTGTTAATAAAAAATTAATAACAATTAAGGGAAACCGCGTCTTGTCGCAAATGCTTGTTCAATTATTTTGTTATTACAAGAACGTGATTCCCTAAAAATTTGGAGAAAATCGCTTTTTGCTATCGATTGCTGCAGAATAAATTATTAATAAAAAATTAATAATAATTAAAGGAAACCGCGTCTTGTCGCAAATACTTGCTAAAAATTGTTTTGTTATCACAAGAACGTGATCCCCTAAAAATTTGGAGAAAATCGCTCTTTGCTATTCTACAGTTATTTATCGAATAATCAATAACAATTAATTAAAACATTATTATATCAAATTAATGAAAAAATTGTTTGAATATTGTTAAAAAAATATATATAGATATATTTAATCTTTATTAATTAATTATATCTCAAAAAAGCCCAGTGGCCGATAATAATTAGCCTACGATACGTTCGTAGCCGAGGAACCCACATGACATTTCAACGTCTCCTTCCCGCGAGACGTTTCGCTGTTAGCGCCCGCTGCTAGCTTTAGCTATACGAGTTTTCGGGTTACGTTCATCTGCGGACTTCGATGACAGCGACGAGTAGTGGCTATGCTAGAAACTAAATGCATCTTCGATAAGCGACCATGCCCCCACCACTAGAATTAGCGGTAGTCTCCAGACCTGTATGTATGTAAGACCGTGGTATGCAGCACCACCGGCAACGTCTGCGTCGGTTGATCGACACGGCGCGTGCGGTTGCAAGGTTAGATTTGGACGTTGTAGATGTATATGTTCAGGTTGAGAGTTAAATGCAGATTAAATTAGATTTTAAAAACAGTATATTTTAATCTAGCATATGCATACATTATTTTTCAAGAAAATAATATAAAATATAAAATAGATAATATAATATATAAAATAGCATAAGATAAAATAATATAAAAAAATTTGCAGAAAACTATACTTTGGATAATGGAAAATTATATAGATAAGGAGAAAGTAAAAATTTTATTGATGTTGTACCAACAACATCCTTGTTTATATGTCACGAAATCTGTTGAATATCATAATTGTATGAAACGAGATAAAGATTTACAAACAATTTGTAATCAATATCAAGAACTAACAGGACAACCATTAACAACTAAAATTGCAAAAAAAAAATTAATTTAAGATTGCAATATTTTTAGATCAATTAAATAAAATAAAACAGTCCAAGTCAAGTGGCGCATTAGTTGATGATATATATAAACCAACTTGGTGGTTGTTTGAAGACATGAGTTTCCTGAATCCTCACATTGCTCAAAAAAAAAGGAGAATCTTCTATAACAGTGAGTAAATATAATTTAATATAATTTTACAAAAATATACTAAATAGGTATAAAAATTATGACAATTTATAGGTTTTGAACTCTCAGTCAGAATTATTACAATGTAATTTAAATGAGAATGAGACTGAAGATTTACAACTTCTCGATATTCATAATGTTTTAAAAACAACAGATAATAACGCAGGTATTAAAACTAATTTGTATAATTTAATATAATTGTTTATTTAATATATTTAATATGTTACTTATTTTATTTTGCAGAAAACACCTGTCCAAATATTCAATCACAGCCAACAACTAGTAATTCGAGTTCACCAAGCAGTGCTACATGAATATCTAAAAAAAAAAAAGAAAACTTGCAGTTTCAAATGAAATTTGTACAAGTGAAGCAAATAATTTTTGGTCAATAGCTTCCAAATCGATTCAGTCCATATCAGAAAATGAAAGAGCAGAAGATGGTATAAAACACTGGATTTTGTATGTAGAAAGTGAATTGCGTAAAATTTCAGACCCAAAGAAACTGAAACGAATACAGAGAAAAATGATGAACTTAATTGATGATGATTAATATATAGTTTATTAACTTTAGCATAACAGCCAGAAAGTGGCTGATGATGATTAATAGAGAGATAGAATAAACGATTTTGTGCCGGTATGTTTAATATACATTTATGTAGCTCAGATTTTTTATTAGATTGTAGTCGGTAAATTTCGTTCATTAACTTTTAATTACGAATTTTATTTTTGTTCCGGTAAATTTCGTTCATTAACTTTTAATTTAAAATTTTATTTTTGTTCCGGTAAATATATTTCGTTCATTAACTTTTAAAATTTAAAGTTTTATTTTTGTTTCTGCTGATAAAAGAAATTGATTTACTTAATATTGAACTGTGAATTTTTCATTATATATTTTTATAATATTATGCATCATTAGTGCAAAAGTATAATTTTTCATTAAAAGATATTATATTTTTTTTATTTAGTTGATAAACTTTGAGCTTTAATTAAGAATTTTATTTTTAATTTTATTTTTGTTTCTGCTGATAAAAGAAATTGATTTACCTGATATTGAGCTGTGAATTTTTTATTATATATTTTTATAATATTATGCATCATTAGTGCAAAAGTATAATTATTTCATTAAGAGATATTATATGTTCTTTAGTTGATAATTTTTTAGCTTTAATTAAGAATATAATTTTTTTCTCAGTTTTTAAATCTTACCTTTGCGACGGTAATAATATGTTTTTTGTAATCAGATCAACTGAAAAGAATGCGTTGGTAGCTGTGTAAGTAAAGCCCGGTTTTCACACGCAATGATTAGTGGCGCCAACTGACTGGCATTCATTGGCGCCAGAACCGACTAGCAAACTCACAAGTATTTACACAGTAATTGGCGTATAATATGAAAAATATTTAACATTTATTAAACACACAGTAAATGACAGCAAGCATATAACCTCAGAATTTGAGGTTATATGCTTTGGCCAATAGCCGCCAGTAAACGCCACATTACTAGCGCCAGTTTGTATCAAGTGTTTACACTTGCATTTTTACTGGCGTTAGTCGACTGGCGCGGCCTAGCTGGCGCCACCAATCATTGCATGTGAAAACCGGCCTTAATACTTAAAAAAATAATGCCTATATTCAGTCAGTTGTATATACATATTTTATATACCAAAAAAATAAAAGAGTAACATAGATAAATTTGTAGTTTATTTCTAGTTTATAACTATGTATATTTTATAACTGTAATAAATAAATTTTGTTATAAATACATGTTTATTAAAATACATACACTTTCATATTTACAAACTATAGTATACGTAATTGTTATAATCCAATACTTATTTATAATAAAATAACATGAAAGTATAATTATATTTAATTACATAAGATTATATAATTAATAAAAGAACTTAATACATATACATATTTTACATATCAAAAAAAATTTTTTTTTGCAATCCATATCAAGAATTAACAGAACAACCATTCATAATTGAAGTTGTGACAAAAAAATTTAATAAAAGTGTGAAAGTTAAATCATAAATTCTTGCTATTCAACTTTTCCTACGGTATTGAAATATTCTTTAAAAATATCGCGAATATAGATTGCATTTCTATTAGGCATATTGCATTTATTAATTTCTAAATTGCGTAATTGCGCATTATTATTTCTCCACGTAGCATGTATTACAGTTCGATTTTCTAAATTTTCAACATCTACAGCTCCATGTAAATAAGCACCATTTTCTTTACTAAGATAGTTATGTAAAGCACAATATGCAAGGGTAATATTTTGCACAGTTTCAACTGGTAAATATATTTGTGTTAAAAGAACGCGAAATCTATTTGCTAAAATGCCGAAGGCATTTTCAACGATTCTTCTACCTGTACTTAATCTGTAGTTGTATATTCGCTCATCATGAGATAAATTTCGTGTTGTATAAGGTTTTAGTATATGATTTTGCAATGGAAAAGCTGCGTCAGCTAAAATAACATAAGGAATGGGTTCATTCATATCAGGTAATGGTTTATCTCCAGGCACATCAAGTGGATTTCGTGGATCATTTAAAAATTATGCTAAGTCGCTGTCACGAAACACTCCACCATCACTTACCCTACCATTAACACCGACATTGACATATGTGAATTGATAATTGGCATTGACTAATGCTAAAAGAAATAAAGAACGATACTATTTGTACCCTTGTAGTTGTGATACAACGAACCATCTTGAAGTGGTACTTTAAATTCTATGTGACGACCGTCTATAGAACCAATACAGTTTGGAACGTTCCATATTTCAAAATAATTATTTGCAATCTGTTCCCATTCAGCATTTGTAGTTGGTACCTGTAAAAATTATTTAATACATTATTTAATAATCAGCATTTCGAATAATTCATTATGTGTTATAATAATTAATTTTAAATTCTTATTTACCCGCAAGTAATCGTTTCGAAGAACTTTGTATATGACACGACATGTCTCTGGAATTATCCGAGAAATTGAACATGCTGATATCCTTGTCGAGTACTCTAAACTCTTATAATTTTTACCAGTAGCCAAAAACCTCAGAGTTAGTGATAAACGTTCTTTAGGAGATATACATTCTCTCATGTTAGTGTTTTGACGCTGTATATAGGGTGCTACTAGTTCCACAAGTTGATCAAATAAATCGTGTCTCATTCGGAAAAATCTTTGAAAATAATCAGTATCTTCGCTTCTCAATTCTAGATGGGCTAAATTAATTGTGCCTCGTAAATTATGACTTCTTCTGAGTATCCATTTACGTGTCCATATTTTACGATGCTTTCTTCGTTTCTCTTTTATACTATTTTCTTCGATTGTCTTTTTTTTGTATAGTTTCAGCTATTATAGCAATTGTGATTAACTTTTTTAATTTTAAAGATATAGTTAAAAAATTTTTATAAACTTAATAAGTTTTTTTTCTTTATTAGCGTTTATAATCAAGAATCTCTGAAAATTCAAAATATGTAATTATGTATTAAATTATTGCGTTTAAAAATATTCATAATATAAATTAAACAATTTTAATCAAAATAAATTATTGAAAAATATATTTATTTATTTTTTATTTCAATGTAAAACGCTTTTTCATGGTATTTAATAAATTGACAAAGATCATATAATTTCATTGACACATTAACATTTGATCGATGTGATCAAGTTAAACTTGATGGGCGAGATTAAATAAAATCGCGTATAAAATCCAGTTAAATTACTGTCAAGTTAGTCGACACGCCAGGCCGATGCTACACAACGACGAGAAAGAGATATTAGCGTGTGCACGAAGAACTTTCTAGGTACCAAGTAAGAGTGATGCAACCAAGTAACAACGAGTGAAACTACTTTTCCACTATAATACGAGACCGCAAAATAAACATACAAAGGGGAAAATTACTCTTATTATTATAAACGTGATATACTAAATAAATTTTGGTAATTAAAAATTGAAATAAACTGAAAATGATGCATTTCAATATTTTTTATGTAAATTTAACATGATTTCTACGTGATTTGAATATATGTATGTGAGAGCAAGAATTATCATATACTATAAACATCACGTTTAGAAATAAACTGCAAATATATTTTATTATAATAATATATATTATTATTTTAACATTGTATTATTAAAATTGTTGAATTTCTTACCTGGTGTTGGCGAAGGTGGCGTGAGGAATTTGTGCGAGATTATTTCTACTCAAGTCAACTCTTTGCAGTCTCGTATTCTCTTGAAAAATATCAGGTCGCAGAACCTCCACTCGATTGCCCTGAAAATTCACGTCCATCAACGATTTCAGAAGTCGGAAGCTTCGTCCGTGCAACGTGACCAGCCGGTTGCACCTCAAGTCTAGCTGCTCCAAACCCGTGAATTCGTCGAAAACGCCGTCGTCCAGGAGTCTCAAAGCGTTATAGCCTAGATTCAATTTTCTCAAATTCGGCAAGTCAGCCAGGGCGCCAGGCGGAATTCTCTCGATCCCGTTCGAGCTTAAATCCAATGATCGTAGGGCAGGTAGAGCCAGGTAGAGCTAGATCCTGAGAGGATACCGTTGGCAACGCGACAATACGGTTCTTGGGCATGTGAAGATGTTCGATGTCCTTCGGTAGACCAGGGACCACTTCTAGCATACGATTCAAACCGACGTCAAGCTCGTATAAGTTCGTTAGGTGTCGGAACGTTAAGGGATGAAGTACGGACAAGGCGTTCCCGGAGATATTGACGTGCTCCAGCACTGGTATGTCCGGAAGCGCCTATACGCCATAACGTTGGCACCTCGTGTTATAGGAAGTTTTTGTCCTAAGGAACGGCACTGTGTATTCCAGGAGGAACGGAACCCTGGGTGCCGTTCCTTTTCGAGATTAAAGTAAATATTTTTAAATTACATTTTGAGTAGATCTTTACATTTTTTGATGGATAAATTTGTTAATTCAACGAAGATCTTGAAATTTAAAAATTTTAGGGTAATTAATTGAATTAAATACAAAGTTTTTTAAAGTTAAGGTTAACTTTTTAGGTTAAAACGAAATTGTACACAATATATCCCAGGTAGAATAGAAAGTCATAAAATGTCAAAGTGACCTCAAATGATGCCCAAAAAATGATTAAATTATGATAAAAGGTGAATTTTGTAGTCATATTCTCATCACTTTGACGTCACTTTGACATTATCATGACTTTCTGTTTTACTTAGGATAATCCTTTCTTTTTTGTATTTTAATGTATTAGAAATAGTTGTACATATATAAAATTATTCTGACTTATTGCTATTTTAAAATAATGAAATGTATACTGAAAATTACTGTAATTTAAATATCAACTTAATTATAACGTGCTTATTATTATTTCTATAGATGGATTCTGTACAATCAAGGAAAATTAAAATTAGATACGGTGAGAAATGTATGAATATATATGTGACAAATAATACTTTGAAGAAAAGTGTCTTAAAAGATTATTTTCCTGACGGTGGGACTTTGACATATCAAATTGATGGGGAGACATATCTATTAGACACGGATGCTCCATCTACATAAATGCAAATGTGGACAGTTGAATTCGAAATTAATAAATTATTGAAGAGTAATAAATGATTGCATGAAATTCGTGTAATATTAATATTTAATTAAAATAAAAAATAAAATTTAATTAAAACTAATATTTAAGGAATTTTACCTTTAACGCTGGCAAATTCCAAAAGGGATTCGAGCCTCCAGCGTAGTAGTTCAACGTACAGTTAACTTGTCGGAATTTACAATTATCGCAATATCATTGAATCTTCTTCTTTTTTTTTAATTTCTTAGCATTGAGTTCGATTCATCACTGAATATGTCATTCCACAATAGAGCCATATAGGTTAGAATACATGAAGGTCTTCTTTCTAAGGTTACTTGCATTTACAACACCATCTATATGTATCATAGTGTAAATATTTCTGTCCGAGATCTCGGACGGAGAAATCGGATCGATTTCTAGTACCGTGGACACAAGGCTAAAAGACGAGAGAAAGATATAGAGATAGAAACGAAGAAAGAAGGAGAAGAGAAGGAACAATATAGAGAAAGGTATTATATATTATAAAAATATTTATTATATTGCAAATATATTTAAATTTATATATTAGTTAACTTCTTTATATACACTACCGCTCAATAATTTCAATATGCAACAGATTTGTTGATTTCTCTGTAAAGGATGAACATCATGATACGTGTTTTGCACAGAAATGAATGCACTTGCTGTTATAAACATTTCACTTGCATGCATCGCATTTTTATATAAATAATATATAAAAATACAATGCATGCAAGTGTTTATAACAGCAAATCTATTCATTTCTGTACAAAACATATGTTCATCCTTTACAGAGAAATTAACAAATATAGGGGTATATTGAAATTAATGAGCGATAGTGTATATAAAGAAGTTAACTAATATATAAATTTAAATATATTAATTAAGAGATGGAGAGATGGGAGGAAGGAAGGGCAGGGAAAAGTGAAAGAGGAAGGAAAGTGGGAGATAGGAAAAAGAGATAAAGCAATGGAAGCGAAGGTAAGAGAGCTAGAAAGGTGAAGAGAGTTAGAAGAGAGAGACAGAAGGAGAAACAATGTAGTAGTGAAAAGGGTGGAGGTGGTGGAAGGAAGGCTAAAGGAAGCGGTAGAGAAGCTATGGCTAGAGATGGGGCTAGAAAGAGGAATAGAGGAGGTAAAAGAGGTAGGAAGAAAAACGGGGAAAGAAAAGAAGATGGTTTTAGTTAGGTTAAAAGATAGAGTAAGAAAAAAAGAGATAATGCAGAGAAAGAATGTGTGGAAAGGGAGGATGGAAAGAATAGAGGATGACATGACCTTGAAAGAAAGAAAAATGTAATGGAGCCTAGCTGAAGGAGAGGATAGCTGAAAAGGAGAGAAAGAATAGGAGGAGAGCTTGGGTAAAGTACGGAAAGATTTGGATAGAGGGGAAGTGGTGGAGTTGGGATGAGGAAAAAGAAGTCCTGACAGATGGAGGGGAAATGAGAAAGAGGAACAAAAAGAAGGATGGGGGGGAGAAAAAGGAACAGAAGAAGAGGAAAAGAGTAGAAAAAAAGGAGACGGAAAAATGAAAAGAAAGAATAGTGAGAAGGGAGGAAAAACGATGGGAAGGTAGGGCGGAGAGAAGAGAGAGGAGAGGGAGAGTAGGAAAAAAGGGAGTGTGATAAGGCTGAGGGGTAGGGGGGAAAGGAGTCAGAGAGAGTAAAGTGGGGAAAGTAAAAAGGAGTGAAAGAGAGGAAAAAAAGGGGGAGGGGAAAGAAAGAAATGTAGGAGGGACGAGGAGGGGAAGGAACAGAACAGAAGCCTAAAGATAGGCTTTTGGGATGTAGCAGGAGTGAAGGAAAAACAGGAAGAGTTTTAGGAAAGGATAAAAAAGTGGGATGTCGTGGGGTTGGTGGAAACATGGCTGAAATAGGAGGAACGGGAGAAGATGAAGAATAACGTGCCAAAGGAGTTCAACTGGAAGATACAAGGTGTAAAGAAAGAAAGAGTTGGAAGAAGAGGAAGAGCAATAGGTGGGATAATGGGAGTCAGAAAGGGGTTAGAAGGGGAAAAAGAATGGATAAAGGAGGAGGGTTTAATGATTAGAGAAGTAAGATGGAAGAAGGAGAAATGGAGATGGCAATAGTTTACGTAAGCGGCAACTTATGATAATGTGTAAGATAAAATCTGTGAAGGAGGAGAAAAAAGAGATGGATAGTGGGGGGCGATTTCAATGCGAGAACAGGGGAGAAAAAAGCGCTGGAGGATGGAGAAGAGGGAGTTGAAAGAAAATCGAAAGATAAAATGATAAATAGGCAGGGGGAAGGGCTAATTAGATGGGTTGAAGAGGAAGGGTGGGGAATTATGAATGGAACAAAGGAGGGAGATGAGAAGGAAGGGGGTGAATTTACAGGAGAAAGAGGGGAAACAGTGATCAATTACGCGAAAGGAGATAGGAAGGTTTGGGAAACAGTGACAAGATTGGAGGTGGGGTGTGAGGTAGATTCGGATCACCAATCAGTAGCAGTACGGGTGGACAAAGGGGGTGATGGTGAGAGGAGAGGAACAATAGCGGAGGAAGAGAGGTGGGTGGAAAAGACGGACTGGTCGGAAGAGGCAAGAGAGGAGTTTAGAAGAAGAACGGAGGAGGTAGAAATAGGTAGGGGAGGGGACAATAGATAAAGAGATCAAAAAGTTGACAAAAAGAATTAAGATGAAAGAAAGGATGAGAAGAGTAAAAAAAGGGGCAGAAGGAAAGGGAGGATGGTGGGATGGGGACTGTAGGAAAAAGAGGAAGAAGGTAGAAAAGTTATTGAGAGACTGGAAAAAAGGAAGAAAATATAAAGAAGATTATAAGAGAAGAAAGAAGGAGTATAAAGAAATGTGTGAGAGGAAAAAGGAAAAAAAGAGAAATCTGCTGGAAGGGGTAAGAGAGGCGAGAACAGAGAAGCAGGTGTGGGAAGTAATAAAGAAGGAAAGGAGAAGAAGAGTAGAAATTAATAAGGAGATAACAATAGAGGAGTGGGATGAATACTTAAGAGAAATATTAGAAGGAACTGAATACAAGCGATGGTTAGGAGAAGGAGAGGAGGAAGAGCAGGGTTCGGTGGGGGAAGTAGAGAAAGGAGATGGGATAAGATGGGAAAAGGTAGAGAGAGTGCTGATAGGGCTGAAAAAAAGTAAAGCGGCGAGAGAGGACGAGATAGGAAATAAATGTATATCCATAAATGTATATCCATAAACTACTATTATTTCAATTATTATCATTTCCTTACTTGACGACATAATGATATTTTAAGTGTATTAATTATAATTACATAATAAGCGACAAATTTATTTAAAATTTGAAAATTTCGAAGGAATTGGAGAGAGTGCTGTCATACTACATATATATAACGTTTAAAATACTCTGTATTAATGATTTCTATTACTATTAATTAATATTATTGTTAGAATTAAAAAGATCAATACTTTTATTATTAGTTGTTCCTATAATACACATAGTACATACATTATGTAAGAGAAAGGGGGAAAAAGTGACGAATTGTTAATTTCTCTAAACTAATAACAGATAACGAGTCGATGCTGAACGTTAAAGGCGTTAGATAATAATGAATAATTTACTTGCAGTTTGATTTCAATCTGTTTACAAAAACATATAATAGTGTAACTCCGGTATATACGCCACAGCTAAGGGAAACTTAATTTATCGAGTACTATTTACTATGCTTAAGGCAAATGAATTATACTAATAAAAACTTTATACTGTCTACTACTAGAAACATAAAATATTAATGTTTTGTATTTAATAAAAAAAACTTAGAAACACTTGCATTTTTGCCATATATCCTAGAAGGGTGGATTATATGACATTCATGGGTAAAATGTAAGCCTTATAAAAAGTTACAAATAATGTTTATAAATAAGGCAATAAAATGTCATAATAAGTTATAAAATGTGTGTAAGAAGTTTATTAAAATGTAAGAATGATAAACAAATTATAAAACTAAAAAAATTTTTAAAAAAAATTAAAAGAACGATAGGTGCATTAAAGATTGTATCCATACAAAGTATCCGTACTATGGCTTAAATCCCGCATGCTAACTTGCCGTATATCCTAAACACAGGAGGGATATACAAGATATTAAGATATTAAACAAAAAATATAAGAGCTGTGCACTTGTATTTTGCTGTATTCCATAATCATTTGGAGGAGAGAAGGCGAAAGAAAGCAGTAGAGAAGCTATGGCTAGAGATGGGGGAGGAGGGAGGAATAAAGGAGGTAAAAGAGATAGGAAGAAAGACGGGGAAAGAGAAGATGGTTTTAGTTAGGTTAGAAGATAGAGTAAGAAAAAGAGAGGTAATGCAGAAGAAGAATGTTGAAAGGGAGAATAAAAAGAATAGAGAATGATATGACCTTGAAAGAAAAAATCAAAGAAAAATGCAATGGAGCCTGGAGAGGATAGCTGAGAAGGAGAGAAGGAATAGGAAAAGAGATTGGGTAAAGTACGGAAAGATTTGGATAGAGGGGAGGTAGTGGAGTTGGAATGAGGAAAAAGAAGTCCTGATAGATGGAAGGAGAAATGAGAGAGAGGAGCAAAAAAAAAGGAGGGGAAGAAAGAAAAACAGAGAAGAAGGGAAAGAGTAGAAGAGAGAGAGACGGAAAAATGAAATGGAAAGGTAGTGAGGAGGGAGGAGAAACGATGGGAGGGGTGGGCGGAGAGAAGAGGGAGAAGAGGGAGAGTAGGGAGGAAGGGTGAGTGGCGAGGCTGAGGGGAAGGGGGAAAGAAGTCAGAAAGAGTAGAGTGTGGAAAGTAAAAAGGAGTGAAAGAGAGGAAAAAGAGGGTGAGGGGGAAGAAAGGAATGCAGGAGAAAAGAGGAGGGGAAGGAACAGGAAGGAAGCCTAAAGATAGGCTTTTGGAATGTAGCGGGCGTGAAGGGAAAACAGGAAGGGTTTGGGAAAGGATAAGAATATAGAACGGGGAATATAGACGAGCTTTTCAAGAGGAAGAGGGGATAGGAGAAGGAAGAAGAAGCGTTTGGGAAAGGGAGCGAGGACTTTTTCAAAAAAAGCAGGAAGATAGTGAGAACGCCACCAGGGGGGGGGAATATAGATATAAAAGGGTTGTTGAGAGAATTAGGATAAGAGCTGAGGGAGGGGTTAAGGGGAGTGAGAGAGGAATTAAGAGAGGTGGCAAAGGGGCAAAAGGAGGCAATGGTGGAAGAAGTTGAGAAGATAAGGAACGAACTACAGGAGAGAGAGAAGAAATGGAGAAGGGAGAGAGAAGAGTTTAAAAATAGAATAGAAGATTTGGAAGGAAAATTGGAGGGGTTGCAAATAGAGTTAAAGGGAGAAGTTCGTGATGGAGGAAAAGGTGCAGAAGGAAGCGGAGGAGGAAAAAGGGAGGGGGAAAGGGTGAAGTCTGATTGGAAGGAGAGGGTGGAAAGACTGGAAAGGAGGTGTAAAGTGAAGGAGAGGGAAGAAAGGGAGAGAAATATTTTGATAAAAAAAGTGAAAGAGGATACGAGAGGAATAAAGGGGGAAATAGAGGAGGTGATGAAAAAGATAGGCTTAGAGGTTAAGATAGAGGAGATTAGAAAAATAGATGCGGGAAGGAGAAAGAAGGGAGGTATGGCAGTAGTAAGAGTAGGAAGTGAGGAAGAGAAATCGAGAATAATGAGAAATAAGTGGAAATTGAGAGACAAAAGTACTTGGATACCCAGCAAACGCAAAAAGATTAAAAGATATTAAAATTTTTTAATACCTTTAAATCCCTTTTTTTGGCGGAATTAGATAAAATTAGATGGGATTCAAAATAAGATGGTCCAATCCCATGGAATCCAAAAAAGAAAAATTTCAAATTCATCCAATCCTATGGAATCCGTAAAGGTTATGGAATTGCATGGCATTAGATGGTTTAGGAAACATCTCGCGCCTCCGTTGGGAGACTAAGCGCCGTTGTTCGTCGGTGAGCTTTTGTGTATGCCTAAGGGCATTACACGCACTATTGCCGACGGGCAATTAGCCCGAAAATGAGATTTGTAAGATCTGTCAGGCCCCGTAGGGGGTCCCTTTACATAGCGGTCGAGACGAAACTTTGAACTCGAGAAGATGCCCCGGCGATGCGACGCCTAGCGGCGTCGACGCGAACTGCCGGTAATGCAGATACCGCGCGGGCGTGTACTATTGGTGGCGCGTACCGCCACAGAGTTCAACACGGACACTTTTCAATCCCTATCCTGGCATTCAATGGTATTCATTTTATTGTCAGAATAGACGGAATTCAATGGAATTCAATACGGAAAATTTTAATTCCTAGTTTGGCATTCAATGATATTCATTTCGTTAACGGAATTAATGGTATTCAATGGAATTCATCACGAAACTTTCCAATCCCTAACCTGGCATTCAGTGGTATAATATTTTTGTGTCGGAATTGGATGGGATTCAAAAAAGACAAATTCTTTCCAAAATAAGGAATTCCATGATATTGAAACTATTTCAATCCCTTTTTTGGACAGAATGGAATTCGGAAGGTCCTTAATTGAATTCCTGGCAATCCCGTTTTAATTCTTTTCAATCTTTTTTCGTTTGCTGTGTAGAGAAATATTTGACATGGGAAGAAAATGGAGGGTAAATCAAGTTGCATGGAAGGCAAGAGGAGAGGGTACGGATAGGGCAGGGAGAGGTATAGATAGAGGGGGAGTGGTGGGTGTGGGATAAGGTAAGAGATGTGCTTAGGGATAGTAGAGGGTGGTGTTGGGAAGCGGGGCAAGGAAAAGGGAAGGAAAGCAAAAGAGAGGAAGTGCAAAAGTAGGTTGAGTAGAAAAGAAAGAGGGAACGGGTGGATGAAAGAAGAGTAGAGAATGAGAAGGATAAGAGGGAGGAATTAGAAAGGAGATTTGGAGAGAAGGAGGTAGAGAAGGGTGAGAGGAGAGAGAGAGAGAGAGGAGATAAGGAGAATATATAAGGTGGCTTTTTGGAATGTGGCGGGATTAACAAATAAAGATAAAGAGTTTTGGAAGGAGCTGGAGGAATGGGATGTAATGGTGTTATGTGAGAAGTGGGTGGATGGTAAGGGATGAGAAAAGATAAAGGAAAGGCTGCCGAAAGGTTACGTGTGGGAAGTCAGAAAGCAGGGAGGAAGAATCGTAAGGGAAGGGCGGTAGGAGGAATGATAGTAGGGGTGAGAGTAGGGGTCAAAATGGAAAAAGGAAGGACGAAAAAAGATAAAAAAGGGATGCTATCGATAAAGGTGAGGTTAGGGAAGAAGTGGTGGAACATAGTAGGAGTGTATACATATAAATAAGATATGGACAGGAAATTGGAAGACCTAAAGTAATGGGTGGAGGAGATAGAGACGGGAGTGAGGGTGCTGATAGGGGGAATTAAAATTCCCCCACGCAAGGACGGGGAAGGAGGGGGGATTCGTAGAAGTGGGAGAGGAAGAGAGAGGAGAAGGGGAAAGAAGAACGAAAGATGGCAAGGTAAACGGGAAGGAAAGAAAGTTATGCAGATTTTTGGAGGAGCATGGATGGGCGATTTTTAACGGAGGAATTAGAGAAGATGAGGAGGGAGAATGGACGTATACAGGGAAGAGAGGAGAGTCGGTGATTGACTGCGTGTTGGGGGACAGGAGGACAAGGGAGAGGATAGAACGGGTAGTGGTGGAAGCGAAGGTCGACTCAGACCACCAGTCAGTGACGGCGTGGGTAGAAAGGGTGAAGGACGGTTTGGGTAAAAGGAAGGGCGGAAGGGCGGAAGTGAGAGAGGAGATTGGTCGGAGGAAGGCAGGAAATAATTTAAAGAGTTAGTGGGGGATAAGCAAATTCCGGAAGGGGAGTAGAAGAGGAGTGGCAGGGGCTGAAAAGGAGGATAGAGAAGGTATTAAGAGAAGTGAATGGGAAGAGCAAAAAGGGCGGAGAAAGGGGCTGTTGGGGTAAAGAATGTAAGGAAGGGAAGAGAAAGGGCTCATGTTAAGGAAATAGAGAAGAGAAGGAAGGAAGAGTGGCAGTTATAGGGAGGAAAAACAGCGATACAAGAAGTTGTATAAGGAGAAGAAAAGAAGAGAAGTGGAGAAATGGGAAGTGGAGGTAAAGGAGATTAGGACAGAGGGACAGATATGGAAGGTGGTAAACAGGGAGAGAAAAAGGAGAAGAAGGTTGAACGAGGGAATTAGTATGCAGGAATGGGATAGGTATTTCAGAGATTTGTTGGGAGGAGTTGGAGGAGGAAGAGGAGAAGATAAGGAGAGAAGAGATGTGGGAAATAGTGGAAAAGCTTAGGGAGGGAAAAGCGATGGGAAGTTATGGAATTCCAAATGAGTTATGAAAGTTTGGAGGGGAGGTGGTGAAGGAATGGTTGTGGGAAATATGTAATAGAGTGTGGAAAGAAGAGGGTTGGCCGGAAGGTTGGAGGGGGGAAATTATAGTGCCCATAAGAAAAAAGGGAAAGGGGGAGAAAGTGGGGGACTACAGAGGGGTGATGTTAGCACAAACGGCATACAAGGTGTACGCTGCTGTTTTGGCGGAAAGCTTGAGGAAGGAGGTAGCAGAGAAGGGATTGCTTCCGCAGAGTCAGACAGGGTTTAGGAGAGGGGTAGGGACCACGGACAACATGTATGTATTAAATTACTTAATAAATAGGCAGGTAAATTAAAGAAGGGGAAGATGGTGGTGTTGTTCGTGGACTTGAAGACAGCTTTTTTGACTTGGTGGACAGAAGGATTCTGGTGAAAGCGATGAGGAAAAAAGAAGTGAGGGAGGGCTTGGTGATGAGATGTAAGGAGCTGTTGAGGGATGCAGGGTAAGGGTGGGAGAGGAGCTGAGAGAGAGGTTTTGAACAGGAAGGGGAGTTAGACAAGGGTGCCCGTTAAGCCCGATTTTGTTTACGTTGCTGTTGACGGACAAAGAAAGGTACCGAATAAAAAAATTAGAGTGTAATAAGTCTTCTATGAGAAATAAGAAAAAAGAAAAAAAATAAAATATGAGAGAGATAAGTACGTGAAGTAAGCGGAGAGGGAAGAGGAATGGGAGGTGGTGACGATTAGATATTAGTACAGTAGAGGAGAAAAAGGAAAGGAATGAATGGGATAAATATTTTAGAATAAATATAACGGGAAATATATGGACATGGATGGCGCGCGCGTTAGTGCAGTGTAAAGAGTAGTTAAGTGTAAGGAAAAAAATGTAAGCCGAGGAAGCAAAGTGTGATAAGTTTTATGCGAGAAGTAAAAAGAAAAAAGAAAACAAAATATGAGAGAGACAGATATGTGAAGTGAGCGGAGAGAAAAAAAGAAACGAGAAGTGGCGAATGGACATTGGTACAGTGGATGAGAAAGGGAATACATTTTGACGGAGAGAAATGGTGATGTGGGATGAGTGTTTTAAGGTGAAATAGAACGGAAAAAATTTGAAGCGCGCGCGTAGCGCGCGTGTGTGTTAGTCTACTCTTAAAAAAGGCGTGTTAAGTCGATAGTCGAATTTATTGTTGCCTTTTTACCGCGATGCTGATTGGTTATCTCGATTGATTGCCGCGCCGTAGCTTGCTTCATCCCGTGAGGGACTGTCATCGCGGAGTGTGTTTTGACAGTTTGAACGTTAGCGTATTGTCGTGTGAGTATAATAATGTAACGTAGTAAAAATCAAATAGTAGTTAAAAGTTAAGTTATAATAAAAAGTATAAAATTTAAAAAGCTAAATAACGCGCGCGCAGCGCGCGTCTGTGAACGGTTGTCATCGAAAAATTTCAGATAAGTTTTAGATAAATTCTATATAATGTTTTTATTATAATTTTTAGTATTTTATTATTTTACATAAGATACTTTGTGTAATCTTTTTATTTCAGTTATATTAACGGTTTTCATAAATGTTGCTATAACAATATGTTTAGTGTACAAATGTTTTGTGCACACAACAGTAGTAAAATTATTACTACATAAGGTTATACATATAAAGATACGTATAAAGAAAGAGAAATATATGCATGGCCGGCAATCTTGAAACCCGATGACGTTTGAGAATATTGAAAAGAGACAGCATATATACGCTCGTGTGCGCTCAGTGCAGACAGTGTGTGCAAATTGAAAAGTGTCAAAAAAGAGAAAGAAAGAGATGGAGACAGGGAGAAAAAGTAAGAGGTAAACCTTAAATTAATAATTAAACTTATATTGTGCGTAACTCATTTACGATGAAGATGATAACGTGTTTGTTCATAATTTTTTTATTCTTTGTGATTAGATATTATTATACAAAGTTAAAAATGATGAACAAAAGGAAAAAAAGAAGACAGAGAAAGAAAGAGAGAAAAAGAGAGAGAGAAAGAGAGGCAGGTAAGCCTTAAAATAAAAATAATAATAATAATAAAAATAAGAAGTTAAACTTATATTGTGCGTAACTCGTCTACGATGGAGATGATAATATCGTGTTCATTCGTAATTTTTTTATTTTTCATGATTAGATATCGCAAAGTTGAAAATGATGAACAAGAGGAAAAGAAGAAAACAGAAAGAAAGTGTCTTTCTGTGTCAAATCACTTTCTGTGATGAACAGAAAAAAAGAGAAAAAAGAAAAAGAGGCAAGTAAGCCTTAAAATAATAAATAATTGAACTTATATTATACGTAACACGTCTACGATGAAAATGATGATAGAGCGTTCGTTCGTAATTTTTTCATTCTTTGTGATTAGGTATTACAAAGTTAAAAATGATGAACAAGAGAAAAAGAAGGAGACAAAGAAAAAAAGAGAGAAAGATGGAGGAAAAGAGAAGGAAATAAGTTTTTTAAAAATAATTAAACTTATATTGTGCGTAAATCGTCGACGATAAGATGGTGATAGTGATTGTGTTAGTAATTGTGTGTGTTAGTAATTTTTTTGTTCTCTGTAAAATTAGATATGACAAAGTTGAGGTTGACAAATAAGAGAAAAAGAAGAAAAGTCGAGAGGAACAGAGAGAAAGGAAAATAAGGAGAAGAAGAAGAAAGAGATATTTGATTTGATATATATTTAATATGCCCAAGCATAGGTTGAAGGGTAAAGATACAAAATGACAAGATAACGACATAAAAATATCTGTAAGACCTAGCATACATAAACAATAATTTTAAGAAAAAAGAAAGAGAGAGAGAGAGAGAGAGAAGTTGAGAATTTACCTTTGTAATCAAAGAGATAATAGGCATATTAAAAATTTCGTATATAATAAGTTATATGTATAGTTTCTTTCTTTCATTTTTTGCTTTCAATTAATTATTAAATTTATTTTTTGAGACTTTAAATTAATTATTAAAAATGTATTTATATCTTTGCGAGACATAAAATCAATTTAAATAAAAAGATTTGTTTGTATAAAGTCATTTAAAAGTCATGTTGTTATACAACGTTACATTTTTCATGCATTGTATTCAAGCATTTAAACATTTAAATATTTTAGCATTTACTGCTACGTCAACAAATATTTCTCTTTTCCTTTTGAATGTATTCAAGATTATTTTCCAGATAAGTTTTATAAAACGTTTTTACTTTTTTTATAATTTTTATTATTTTTAATTTTTTAAAAATGATACTTTGTGTTATATTTTATTTTCAGTGAAAAGTATTTGTTTCCCACCTGTTAACATTGCTTATGACATGTTTTGTGTACAACATATACAAATGTTTTACGATACTGTATAAGGTTATATCTTATACATAGATGAATCTACGACATAATATGAAATTTAAAGTATTTGGATTAAAAAAAGAAAAGAGTGAAATAACGAAAAAAGGAAGGAAAAAAGAAAGTTTAAAAGAAAGAAGGAAAGAAAAAGAGAATAGGAGAGTGAATAAACATGGGCAAAAGATGAAAGAATTGACTGATCCGCTTACTGCTTAAATTATACTGTTTACGTTCTGTATTTTTCTGTGTGAGCTTTACTTGTGCCAAATATTGAAAATTATTTTATAAAGTAAATAAGTTTGTTATTGTATTTATAGACAAATTAGTATATGGTTCTTTACGATATGTATATATATGTATTGCTAATTACTTTAATGTACTACATCATGGATATTACATTATTCATCTGCATTACAGTATTGATTGTCTTCGAAAAGAACAAGATATAATGGATGATTAAGTATAAAAGGTAAAACTTGATTAAGTATAAAAGGTAGAAATTAATAAAAGAGGTAATTTTTAATATCTTAAAATATAAATATATTAAAGTTAGATGCATAGGTAATTAAATTTATGAACTTTACAATAGTTTTATAAAATGTATATGGTAATACTTATAATTGATTATAATTTTATGTACAATTGTAAATATTAAAAAAGAAGAATTAAAAATAGATACTACTAATTTTAAATTTTTGCAAAGTCAATATGCTATCCTTTTTCGATATTATTATAAATTACATATTAGCACGTTGAAGTTAACGGATATATAAAAGCTAATTAGTATATATTAGATTATATTAATTATAGTATAATATTATTCTCTTTCTCATATTTCACAGTACATATTTTATAGAAGAGAAAAAAGACAAGAAAAATGAATAAGAATGTTTTAAAAAGTAACAGAGCAAAAATTGAGATTTCATATTTCACGAGACAAATACCCCAGGCATTTTAAACTCCCGCGCAGGGTAAATACATTCTTAGAGAACGTATCTCGTACTATTGTCACGGAGATTCTCAAGTATCACAAGTTGTGTGCACGGTGGATGCCTAGGATGCTAGGTGCCTAGGATTTCAGATTTTAAATCATCCCTCATATAGCCCTGACCTTGCTCCCTCTGATTATTATGTGTTTGGATTGAAAAGAGTCGAAAAAGGCAGAGAGAAAAAAAGCGAAGACAGAGAGAGAAAGTGAGAGATAAAAAGAGAGAGGTAAGCCTTAAAATAATAATTAAACTTATATTGTGCATAACTCGTTTACGATGAAGATGATGATAGCGTGTTTGTTCGTAATTTTTTACTCTTTCTGATTAGATATTACAAAGTTAAAGATGATGAACAAGAGGAAAAGAAGGAGACAGAGAAAGAGAGAGATAAAAAGAGAAAAAGAGAAAGAAGGGGAGAGAGAAAGAGAGAGAGGGAGAAGGAAGAGACGAGTAAGCCTTAAAATAATAATTGTGTTTAACATGGTAATTCTTCAGTTTAGCTACCTCAGCACAGAAATCGATGCAATTAGATTCGTTCGTTTCGTGCAAAAACGCGTCGATTAAGCCTAATTGCATCGATTTCTGTGCTGAGGTAGCTAAACTGAAGAATTACCACACTATTGTGCGTAACTCGTCGACGATGACACAGGTGATAGCGTGTGGGTTCGTAATTTTCTTTGTTCTCCGTGATTAGATATGACAAAGATAAAGATACAAACAAAAGAAAAAAAAGAAGAGTCGAGAGAGACAAAGAAAAAAAAGAAAACAGAGAGAAAGAGAAAGAGAGAGAGTGAGTGAGAGGGCAGGGGGTAGAGAGAGGGGAAGAGAAAGGAAAAAAGAGGGGGTGAGAGAGAGAAAATGAGAGGGAGGTAAGCCTTAAAATAATAATTAAACTTATATTGTGCGTAATTCGTCGACGATGAAGATGGTGATAGCGTGTGTGTTCGTAATTTCTTCGTTCTCCATGATTGGATATGACAAAGTTAAAGATGACTACTAAAAGAAAAAGAAGAAAAGTCGAGAGAGACAGAGAGAAAGAAAAAGAAAGAAACAGAGATCGAGAGAGAGAGAGAGAGGCGGGGCCGGAGAGTTAAGAATTCACTTTCGTAATCAAAGAGATAAGAAACATGTTAAAAATTTTGTATATAAAAATTGTACGTATTTTTTTTAAGATTTTTAATTAAGGCTATAATGAAAAGTAAGATTATTATACGAGCATTAATAGATGTTACGGAAAAATCATATCTAATTTTTATATGTTTTTATTTAATTATTCAAAGTGTATTTATATCGTTGCAAAAAACATGAAATTAATTAAAATAAAGATTTTTCTGTACAAAGTCATTTGAAAGTCATGTTGTTATGTATATACCGTTAAATTTTTCTTAATGTGTTATTATTAAAGAGCAATAGCGTTGCAAATGTTGTTTTGTGTAATGATATAGAAAAAAAGCTAAATGGCGCGCGCTTGTAATGTTCTAGTAACTATAAATATGATCACGCTGGTAAAGAATAAAATATACTAAAATAAAAAAAATATACAACAACTCACAATTTCTACAATTCCGCGATAGTGAATATATTCATACAACTGCCGAAAAAGATATGTTATCCTTATAACCTCCATTCAACGGTGGCGGGTGGGAGAATGGTAGGAGTTCGGCTCGAGCCGCGACACGAGACGGACGTGTGTGATCGCGCTTGCTTTACTTTGCTTGTTCTCTTTCTTTTCAGTTTCGTGGCTAAATAGTTTAAAGTCGCGGAGAGCTATAATCCTTATCTCTTTCGGGAAAGTATATATATTTAATTGTCTCCTTTTCAGTCGCTCCCCTCTCAGAGGGGGAGCAGCAATTAATTCCGCTTTCGCTGAAACAGCGTATGGCATCTATGCAGGACGAGACGCAGCTGACACGTGATGGCCTCCGTCCGGCCAACGATTCTCGACATGCTTTAAATAAGAGACTGAGAACAAATATATCCGAGGAGGATTTTGATAAGTTCACAGAGAACGTCCCATTGGAATCGAATTGGCAAGAAACGAAAAATCGTAGACAAAAATCCGCTAAGAAACAAAGGGACGAGGAACTCTCGAAACGCCGCAACATCAACCCGGATACGGACAATCGTGCTCCCTACGACAACATGGATGTCTACGAAAATGACAATATCAAGGATCCTCATTATCCAGCTCGGGAAAGTAATAATGGATCATTGTGCAATGTGAAGTCCGCTAATGAAGAAGCGCCTACCCCCCACCTCCTTTGGTTAACACGCATGAAAGCACATGTGGCTGATGTGACAAACACGAATGTGCCTGCCGACTCACGTGATTATAACGTAAATTATGTACCTGATGACATAGTCAAGGAAGCTTATATTGTATGTGGATCCACCCTAAAGGCTCATGATCAAAACAATGACGCCTCGCTTGAAATTTGAAGATATGTAAGATTTGATGACGACCATAGAGGTAAAGCGAACATAACTCTGCGTCTTTCCTCCGATCAGACCACAACAAAAAAAGGTAAGAATCTTATAAAAATATGGATAATTCTAATCGATCTTCAGATCTGTCCCTCTTCGGTCACTATGGTCAACCATTTCTCAGCGGAGGCTATTTTTAAAGATTTTGTAGATGCTAATTCTGCTCTCGATAGGATAGATGGACTTAAGGACCCAAAGCTTAAGGCTAATCTAGAGCAACGCTCCATTGTCTGCAGAGGCGTGATTTCGGATTGGCCTTTATCAATTCCTGAATTGTGGTCGGCTATCCAAGAAAGGTCTAAGATACTGAGCTTAGAGCGTATGTATCGGAGGAGGTGGGACCCAGTCAATAAAAAGATTGTGCTGACTGCTACGGACAATATTGTCATATCTTTTAAGGATAAATGTGTTTGAGATCTGGTCATTTTTTCCAACGGAGTTAACCTTAGGGTCCGTCCATATGTGCCCCAGGTTCGTCAATGTTTCAACTGCTTCAGGTTTGGACATACCAAATTAGCATGTAAGAGCAAAACTCGCTGCATTGTCTGTGGAGAGGAGTCCCATGGCCAATGTGACAAGGAGATACGTTGCTGTAACTGCGGGGGTCAACATAAATCAACGTTTAGAGGTTGCCCCTTATTTGAAAAAACGAAAAACATTAATATTACCATGGCTCGCTACAATACTTCGTTCCACAGTGCAAAACGGATGGTGGAGGGTAAGGCCCCCACCCCCCAGGAGCCACACAACAAGTTTCAAAATTCATCGTCGTAGCCGGGCCTTCCGACGCTCCCAGGGCCTGTGTCTTATTCAGCGGCAGTCGGGTCTGATATGAGGGGCTCGAATGTGACGTCCGTCCCTCCCCCTCAACCAAGAAACATTTGGGAACAAACTTCACGTACTAATACTAAGGACAAACGGAGCGTGATTCATAACGCCCCGCGCAATAATTTTTATAAGTCATTTGACTTCGAGCCTTCGAGCTGGTGAAATTTCCAGGGAAAACAGGGGCATTCTGTTATCCTCCCTTTATAACGCACGTTCACTTCATTCGGCCGAGCGCGGTGACAAGGCCTCCATGGTTGCTTGTGACGAAGCAGGTTTCCCGGCGGGAGACCCTCGGATTATAGAAACCATCGACAGCATCCTGTTGCTCCTGAGAAGGTGTCCCATGAGATGCTTATGCGTGCACTGGAGGCGCTTGATTGGCACAGGGGATTAGCGAGTAACCAATATGAAAAGCAACCAGATGATAGAGAATTTTTAAGGAATATTGGTAGTAAAGAGAATCTTCGCCCTACTCTCACATAAAAATTCAATTTACTTTTGTGGAATTGTAGAGGTTATAAGACTCACAAAAACGAATTATCCAAGATTGCTCTCGAGAGTCTCGAGTATGATGTTTTAGTCCTGACAGAGACGCACTGTACCAGCAGTGATTCGGTTAACTTCCCCGGTTTCAAGTCGATTCATAGTAAAAACTTACTAGGCAGTGGCGGAACTTCAATATCAGTACGCTCCCACATTTCATTCGCAGTATTGCCGATTGTCGGTGCGCTTCCTGCAGGCTATGACGCGGTTAGTATCAGGACTACGAATCTTGTTACCATTATTAATATCGTTGCTATATATAGACACCCTAAAGCCGAAATCGCTAGACGAGATCTTGTCTCCGTCTTTAATTCGATAAACAACAATTCTAATGACACTATCATCCTGGGTGACTTTAATGCTCATAATGTTGCATGGAATTGCTACTCCACCAAAAAAGACGGAGAAACTCAGTACGATCTTATGGCCGATGAGGATTTCATTTGCATTAATATTGACACAAGGTTTCGCGTCGGTTACAGCGGGCAACGGGACTCCAACATAGACCTTCTTTTTGGAATTGGTGATATTGTTGGCAGCATAGACTACCGCCAGCTCGATGATGCTTGGGGCAGTGACCACTTTCCTATCTGCTTTTCCATTGATGCCGCTACACAGATCTACAGAAAGCTCTCTAATAGATCCTCCTTGAAGAAAACTGATTGGTCCCGTTATAGGGAACTTGTTGAGAGGGATATTGGTACCTCCCTCTTGAACGAACTGCCTTCCTTCAAGCATGACTTCGAGAAGTATTATCAGGCCTTTACGGACTCTCTTAGAACCTTCATCGCTGTGGCTTCTGGCAGACGGGGAGATCTCACTGATCGTCCTCCTTCGGACGACCCAAAAAAACGCAAGAGATCTCACAGATGGTGGAATGCGGAATGCGACGCGGTAATACGAGATAGAAGACTTGCCTTTGCAGAATTTAAAAGACTTAAGAATTTACATACATGGTTTAACTATAAACGTCTGTGTGCCATCGCCAAGAAAACTATAAACCGCGTGAAAAGGGAGAATTTCGAGGATTTCTGCAAAGATATAAATAGATTTACCAGCCTCTCATATGTGTGGAGTACTATGCGTATTCTGAAGAACGCCCGCAGAAGTATCGAGTGGAATAAGTGGCAAACTAAGGATAGGGAGACGGAGATCAGGAGGTCTATTGATTGCCTTGCCCCCCCCTTATGTGGGTACTAACCCCTCTCCGGGAGTTGATCACGTCTGTCCTGATGAAGAACTGGACGCCCCGTTTCTACGCTCTGAACTAGATAGAGCAATTGAAATGATTAGAAGGGATTCTGCTCCTGGTATGGACGGGATGGAATATAAGATGCTTCGACTGCTCCCGGATTTGGGTAGAATTTGTCTTTTGGAATTGTTTAATGTTGTCTGGTCCTCAGGTGTCCTCCCAGCTGACTGGTCTTGCTATCAGGTCGTATTCATTGACAAGGTGGGTCGGGAGAAGATGCGGCCTATATCGCTCTCCTCTTGCGTGGGCAAATTAATGGAGCGTATGATCAACGAAAGGTTGATCTGGTGGGCGGAGAAGGAGAGTAAATTTAGTGCGTCCCAGAGTGGTTTTAGAAGGGGCAAATCCTGTGCCGATAATCTGGTCAAAATTACTTCGGACATCCGTGCCGCCCTGAGTGCTGGCGAATACACATTGGCTGCTTTCCTAGACGTCTCATCAGTGTATGATTGTGTGGAATTTCCCATTATGCTCGACAGGTTGTTGGCGCTCGACTGCCCTGCAGGTATAGTCAAGTTTGTTCGCAGCTGGCTGTACCGAAGAAAAGTACGATTCATCGTCAACTCTGGCGAGTTCGTGGATCGTCTTGTATACAGGGGTCTCCCGCAGGGCGCCGTGCTAAGTCCTGCATTGTATTCCCTATTCACTCAGGCAATATGTACGGATCTTCCGGAGGGCGTGGAAGCGGTGGAGTTTGCGGACGATATTGGCCTGTACATTTCAAGTCACAATCATCGACGCAATCGCCTCCTGCTTGAACAAGCGGTCAACACTGTTGCGGAAAGACTGAGATTGATCGGGCTGAATCTCGAGCCTAGAAAGACTGTGCTGGTTGAGTTTAATAAGAGTGGATATGTCGATAGGGACTTGAGTATTCGTGTTCAGGGATGTGACGTTTTTAACTGCGACGGAGCCAAATTCCTCGGCATTTGGTTGGACAACAGCTTGAATTTCCACCGCCAAGTACAGGAGGTAGGGTCAACCGGGCCAACTCTATTATGAAGTATCTGTGCAGAGTGGCCAAGGGCATGGAGGTCAATACGGCCCTCATGCTTTATAAAAGTCTCGTGAGATCTGTCACAGATTACGGTATTTTTACATATTTTCCGAGGGACTCCACATTCCAACTTAAACTGGAAAGAACCCAGTATATGGGTATACGCACTGCTCTGGGTTATAGGAACAGCACTCCCAACAATGTCCTGATTGCCGAGGCTAAGGTCATGCTACTCAAGGATCGTGCGATCATGCTGGGTAGGAACTTTGTCACAAAGGCCATTGCTTACAACAACAATGGCCTCTGCCTTAAATTGCAGCGCACATTGGACCGGGAGAACTACCGCCGCTACCGTCAACCGACCTATAAACTCTCGATGCTATCGGAGATTTGGAGGAAGCTAAGGTTTAGAACCGGGATTGGTCCCCAGAGACTTCCTGAAGTCTTTCAAGGACCCTACGGCGCCCATACCTTTAAACCGACCGTTGATCTGGACACTGGTATTGTGAGGAAGCAAGAACGCTTTCCGGACGAAGCTCTGATCAATGACATTATGGAGAGGCATAGCCTGTCCGCTTCCCCGGATATAATTTATACGGATGGCTCATACAACGAGACGAATCGCTCTGCGGGCGCTAGTCTGATTATATCCGATCAGGAAGAAGCATATAAAATGAGCCTGCCGATTTCATGCTCGTCATACACAGCGGAGGCTTTTGCTGTTAAATCTGCCTTACAACTCATGATTCTTCAGCATGTGCACAAGAGGAAAGATATCATCATTATGTCAGATCGGTCCTGCAATCTATTTACAATAATCATATCAACGTTTATAAAAACCGATATATCACGGAGGCTAGACGATACTTATTTGAACTCGAGAGATCTTTGGGTAAAAGAGTGATATTGGTATGGATTCCTGCACACGTGGGTATCGCCGGTAACGAGCTCGCGGATGAGCTGGCAAAGGAGGCATATCTCTCGAGGAAGCCGACCCGTCTATTGAAGTGCCGGTGGGTGACTTCAGGACCCTTGACAAGAGAGAAGCATGGGAGACTACACAGACATCTGTCGTGCGCGACTCTGCGTTTAAGGGAGCGTTTTATTTTGAACATTTTTATGACAGACTTTCTACCAAACCGTGGTTTCGGGAGATAAACTCCGAGAGATATTTTGTGACGCTATATAACCGTCTTAGAGCCAATCACTTTAACTTAGGTTCCTCGTTAAAAAGAAAAGGATATATAGAACATGAGAGATGTGAATGCGGATACGAAAGAGAGGATCTATACCATTGTTTTATTAACCTGCCAAAAATATGATGATTTTAGAATTAGTATGGACCAAGATCTGAGAAAAGCGAATTATTTAGCTAACATAGATTTAATTCATATCATTAAGTCTAAACAATGGGATGTGTTGTATTTTATTTTCCAATTTTTTAAAAAAATTGGTAAAGTTGTTTAACTCCTGTTCCCAGTGACTTTTTAATTTTCGGCAGCTTGTGCCAATCACCTTTGGGTATAAGGCACCTTATTTCCTCAATCGAGGAAACTATTGAAAAAACCCCCCTGGGAGAATGGTAGGACACGCGTCTTGTGCGTTAGCTGACGCGTGCGACGTTGCCAAGCAGCCACTCAAGACGGCCGCCATGACTCTCGTGTCGTTTCGAAACGTCGAAAGTTGCCGAAAGTTCCCTGGCGGAAATATTTCTACAAAATTTAAAAAAAAATAAATGTGTACTACAAAAAACTATAAAATATAATTGCCAGAATCTATTAAATTCTACATAAATTTAAGAAGTACTACAAAATCCTACATGAAAATGCTAGAATTGGAACACTTTTGTAAATTTTTGTATTTTTTTAGTGCATCTTGATCTATAAATTTTTCAATACAATACAAAAAAAAACATTTCAAAAAAAGAGAAATATCGGAAATGTTTTTCATTAAAAAACACGATTGCACAAGCAATTTACAAAACGATACTGAGAGCCTGCCATCTATTTATAACCGGGTCATAGGTATTACTTAGTCGACCCTGTATATTCGGTTCTGCTCGTTTTTCCATCAGAGCGCCGTTTGCTATCCGCGGATTACGTTTGACAACTTCATTTCGACTTTGACTGTCTTACTGTTCGGACGTTGTGCCTCGATATGGCTAGTGACGTTTTGATTTCACTGTTTGTTTTGGAACGCATAAGAATTGTAAGCTTTTAACTAACTTTTACAGTGTTAATTAATTTTATTGTTTTTGACCAGCGCGATATTGTAACGATTTTGTATAGTTTTTTACTGTTAAATGTATTATTTTCTCTTTTGTTTAGTTTTGCGTTTGTCTTGACGTTGTCAGGACACCACGTCAACGATGCAATTTGTTATGCGGATCGGTGTAACTTAAATTAAAGCACTTGAAAAGGACCGGAATTCGGTCGAAACGTCGTGCAATCTTGTTTTAATTGGCCAGTTGGGTCAAAAATAAAACGACTTATTATAAATTTTTCGATAAAACTACGCCAAACTACAATTAATACTGGTATTCTACACATTTCTATATCTATTTGAGTACAGTAGACTACAAGGAAATACTAGAATTAAAACACTCTCTAATGAGGAAATTCACCCGACATAAAAAAAATTATATTTATTTTTAAATTTTATTACTACTTTTTAACTAAATTTGTTTTTTAAGATGCAACCTATGATTATAAATATTAATTTTCTCGTACTTAAAAAACACACTTACCTTGATGGGATTCGAACTCGAGACCTCGGGACCTCTGGATCGTGAGCCAACCGTCTTACGTGGTAGACTACTTAATTTGATGTAAGTGTTATAGTCTACATGTATCATAACCAGCGCAAATATATAATTTTTCAAAAATTCTTAAGAAACAAATTCAGTTTAAAAAGAGTAATAAAGTTTCGAATCGGATATACAAATATAATTTTTTCTTAATGTCGGGTGAATGTCAGAAACCAGTGCCGGGTCATTACAAAATAGGCCTATTCGGCCAATGTCGCGCCGCGTGATTACAAAAAGAAAAAAACTTCTTTATTCTAACTTATCTGTAAAATAAAAAGCGAGTCATTATAAAAAAAACTTTACCCAGCACCATATACATGTCTAAAACCGCATAACCCGGGAAAAAAATATTTATTCATATTAGTTTATATTAGTTTATGTTAGTAGATACATGATTATATATGATCATATAAGAAATGGAAAATATAATCTTAAACAATATTATATGGCTATATATATATGAGAGTATATAATTATACATGGCCATATATAAGCATATACATATGCCATGATTATATACTCGGGAAAAAATACCTCTTAGTATTACCTGTTCATATTAGTAAATATATAATTATATATGGTCATATAAGAAATGGAAATATAATCTTGAACAATATTATATTGCTAAATCTCTTTAAGTATAACTTTATATAGTCATATATATGGTTTTATATACTAGTATATTATCATGTGTGATCATGTAAAAGTATTAATATTTATAAAGTTAAAGATAATCATATATGAATATATACTCTATAATGGATCTATCCATATAAATTTGTATAACTGTTATAAATATTCTTCTAATAGTATATCTATTATTTTACTTGACAATATCAAATTAATATAAAATATATTATTTTTAGTTTCAGTTTACACAATTGCATTTTAAGTCCGACAAAGTCCATATATTGGCACGCAGTGCCAATTTAAAAAACTGAAACATGTATTTAATAATAATTGATATTGTGAAATATTATTAAGCATCAAGATCTGCTTCGACCAAAAACAGCACTTCTCATTGCTTATATGTTATTTTAAGTTTTCTTTTTTTTCTAATTTTGCATAAGATACTTAATTGACATTTTTTTAATTGATCGACATATTAATTTTTTACTTTCCATGGAAAGGTTGAAAGTTTGGTTAATTGAAGGTCTATTAATTTCCATGTAAAATTGTAGTATCTTATAAACATCTAAAAAAAAGCAAATTTATGTAGATTTTCATGAATTCACGAGTTGTAAAAGACTTAAGGATTTTGTCGTTTTTTGTAGAACCTTGTAGTATTGTATGTAAAATTACCATTCACGAATCAGAAATTTATATAGGTAAAAAATTGTACATTTATGTATTCTTCTATTGGACTTTACAACAGACTATACGAAAATAAAAACATAAGTATTTTGACTTCTGCGAATTGAGAAGTTATTAATAATAGATGAATTTTTGAAGATTTGTGTAAAAACTTGTAACATTTAACTAAAAATTACAAATTTTAATTAGCCATAATTGTAATAAATTTTTGAGCTGTACAAACAAAATGGTATTTATTAGTATTTGTACGCAGTTGTAGTATTTTATGAGAAACTAAAAACTGAATTAGATTCTAAGTTGCATAGTTTTACGATACGT
Organism: Temnothorax curvispinosus; assembly: GCF_003070985.1. NCBI lineage: Eukaryota > Metazoa > Arthropoda > Insecta > Hymenoptera > Formicidae > Temnothorax > Temnothorax curvispinosus. Next base: position 55,380 of record NW_020221212.1, read on the forward strand.
AAATTGTAGTAGATTTCTTAGTCATTTATAAATAATTGTAGTATTTTACAAGTAAGCAGATGTTTTAATTTTTTAAGATTTTGTTTCTTCTTAAATTTTTAAAATTTGTAGATCTTTGTACTATTTTTTATAAAATTGTAGTTTTTCATAAAATACTACTTGCAATAATTTCTTGATTTGAGAACATTGTAATTTGTGGTACTATTTCGTAGATATTTCTACAAAAAAATAACTATTTCTACAAAAAATTAAATATTTCGACAAAAATGTACAAATTTCTATTTTTAGTTAAATTTTGTAGTTATTCATAGAAATTTTTTCCGCTAGGGTTTGTCGAAAGTTTCGCTTTATTTATATATAGTACGGTCAATCAGTTTGGTGTCGCGTCAGTATCTTTAGCAATGTTTATTGCATCGATTAAACAGTTTTTTATTCGTTCATCTACTCGAGAAGTATGAATGTATTTCATGAATGTGCGTTCTGACCCTCGTTTCTATATTATCACCATGTAAAATTGGCAAAGTTTATGGACATATATCTTCGGAACCAAGCGGTAAAAAAATTCAAAATTTTTCAAACACACTTTAGAAACGTTAACATTTAATATCATATTTTCCGGGCTATCTACATTTGACCTAAATGCAAGAACCACCTTAAGAATAAAGTAAAGAAAAATGAATAAACAAAAAAGATGCTTATACAGCACAAATAATGTAAAGGAAGCATTATCTGGAGGGTTTGGAGTCATTAAATACTGCGGGAGTGGCGAACTGTGGGGTCCTTATTTCTGCTGACACACACACACACACACACACACACACACACACACACACACACACACGCACGCACGCACGCACGCACGCACGCACGCACGCACGCACGCAC